>NW_028258317.1:54369015-54672045 GCF_053883595.1 Heterocephalus glaber
TGCCACATAAAGGTTAAATGAATATGGTTTATTTTTACTTACAAAACTAAGGATCAGAAAAAGATAAACAAGTTATTTGTAGCAAAATGGATTTCCCTTCAGACCACAATGTTAAGTGGAATAAATCAGACACACAAGCTTAAATATTGCATGGTCTCTCTTATATGAGAAACCCAAACCATAAATAAAAGATGGGTAATAGAAAGTAGGGAGATACTATATAACTTTCTTGGGGTGGGCAGGGGGATCAAGAGATAGAGGGCAGGGAAGGGATGGGAAAGAAAGGGAATAAACAGGGAATTGAGATGTATTATGTACACATACCAACTCCACACAAGGAATGTAAACATTATGCATTAAAAATATGTACCAAAAAATGAAGGGGATCAAGAGATGGGTGGAGAAGGGAGTGAAGGAAGGAGGGGAAAGGGGATAAAAAAGGAATTAAGATGTATCTTGTACACATTGTACCAATTCCTCATTAGACATGTAAATATTACATACTACAAATATATACTAACAAAAAATTAAAATACATCTGTAGAGTCTTTGGTAGTCAAAAAATTAAAACTAAGAGATAGGCTATTATGTACTTGAAAGTGTTATCCTGAAACTTTACAGTTAAATATTTCCAAGTAATCGTAGATTAAGATGTCTATAAAATTTACCAGTAATAATAGTAACTACTGGATATGTCCAGGCAATGAATTACTTTTTTTTATACTTTACTACATTTAGTCCTCATAATATTCCTATAGATAGCTACTATTTAGTATCCATTATGTTAAGATTGAAACTTACATTTCAAAGAGAACTTCTTCAGACTTACACGTGTAATAAATAGAATAGTTAGAATTTAGATTCAATCTTCTTCAACTAAAAAAAAAAAACCTTTGCTCTAAAATTTTCTACTAA
This sequence comes from Heterocephalus glaber, assembly GCF_053883595.1. Taxonomy (NCBI): domain Eukaryota; kingdom Metazoa; phylum Chordata; class Mammalia; order Rodentia; family Bathyergidae; genus Heterocephalus; species Heterocephalus glaber. The sequence goes on from NW_028258317.1 coordinate 54,369,931, forward strand.
AACCATTGCTTTTCCTTCCAGGAAGAATACATATAATATTTTTTAACAAAGTGAATCTGACCATCTTCATCCCCTAAGCTGTTTTTTGCCCAAATAGTTCTCTCTTGGGCAAAGTATGATTCTCATTAAAATACAGTCCACAGTTTTTCTTCACCTTCTGAACAAGGTTCCTCAGTGGATTTTTAAATGGTTTTTTTTCCCTACCCTTCAAAAGAAGTCTCCAAATGGAAACATCTAGTCTCCCAGTAGCTCCTGCCCTTGGCCAAAACCTGCATTCCTCCTATTAGAGACAATGACATTCTCAGAGATATATTTTATAGAAATATTATAGATTTTTTTTCAACACTCAGACTTCAGAAGAATGTGAGAAAATATTGCATGTGGGAGATGATAGGTCTCCCACCACCTCAGCAGCTATTATGTATAGTAGCTGCCCTCTTCCTATGGTGCCTTGCCCCCTCCCCTGTGTGACATCATGCCAAGATGGTTGCTCCCACCAAAGAACAAACCCTTCTTCCCAGCATGCCCCTGTTCCCACCTAGACAGTAACCTAATACTCGCTCACCTCCTACTGCCTAGTGACATCACCGGCTCCTCCATTCCCTAGTCACTACCTCACTCAACCCCGCCTCAGCCCCTACAAGCCCCACCCCAGTCTCTATAAAAGACTCTCCCTACCCCAGCCGTATTGCTTTTGTCTCTCCTTTGTTCAGAGACAGCCCGCAGATCTATTCCCCTAATAAAGGCTTGTTGTGGCCTGGTCTGGTCTTGGTCATCGGCCCTTTTACCTGACAGGAGAACAAGTCCTTGAAGCTTATTATTTAAGAAGACAAATTGCTAAAAAAGAAAAAAGTAAAAAAAAAAAAAGAAGATAAATTGCTTTTTCACAGAAGATGAAAGATTACCAGAAAACAGCATTCACTGCTAAACATACTGCACTGTTAGAATGATTGAAAGAGAATGATGTGTCATTGGAAAAGCAAAACCCAGGAGGATCCCGGAGAGAGACTGTGGTCCACAGCCTGTCGGCCTGCTTTGAGATTTTCTCCTTGCCGAGTAGGCAAAAACAAAGACCTGAACTGCTCAGAAGATCTTAGAGAACTGAGAAAGGTACACACACCGGACTCCAAATTACAAGTAAAGCTGGAAAGGGAAAAAGGGGTAGAGGTGCAATTTGGTTTTCTCTCTCATGGCCAGTGCTTCCTAAAGCATCCTTATAGAGGCTGGTTATACTTATCCAGGTCCCATAATACTGTTATAACGGGCTCTCATTAAAACACAAGGATGGTATTTTTGTGTGCCATGCCTCTCATAGAATGGAGTTAGAATGATAAGAAGTTTCCCAACAGAGACTATTAATTACTATGGATTACTTTCCCAAATAGAAGGTCTGCTAGAGTATTAAAATTACATAACAAGGGCCGGGGATTTAGCTCAGTGGTTCTGCCACCTGCTCTGCAAGCGCAAGGACCCGAGTTCGATCCCCAGTACCAAAAAAAATAAAATAAAATAAGATTACCTAACAAAAAAGCAGACTGAGAATCTTCTGTATTGATGTCTTCACAAATATCTCTCATTAGCCTCATGGAAGTTGTGATACATCCTACATATGGATCCACTTACTGCACACCTCAGGCCCTCTTTCCTGCATGCCTTCATGTATAAAAAATCTAATATCTATATAATTTAGATTCTCTTGTACACATACTCTTTAGAGACATATGATGCATAAACAATGAGTGGTGGCAGCTACCTGTGGCAATCAAATCTTCCCACAGGAAGAGGTATATGGATCTTCTGGGGCAACTGTGGTACTGTTCCAGAAATCTCGGAAAGAAATACACAGAGACACAGAATTCGAGTAAATAATAAAATTTCTACTCGAGAGCAAGCAGGAATGCCAGAAACGGGTCTGGTTAGTATCCCCACCCTTTTGCTCAGCTTTTCCCTTTTTACATCCTTTTTAGCTATTGTCTCATCCCTAGTGGTCTTTGATGTGTAAGTACAATTCCAGTTCCTATTTACAAGTCACAGACACAAGATAGGCCATATACATTGTAAATTCACCCTGGCATTGCAACTTTGTTAGGTTAATGAAGTTACTGGTTAAAGAGTCAGATTACCTTCACCTTAAACAAGGAGAGTTACAGGAAAGGCAAATCTCAAAAGAACACATTACTTATTTTGCTTCTACAACTACCTTAATATTCAGTCTATTAAATTATCTAAAACTTTTCCCTATCAGTACAGTTCTACTTCCATGTTGTCACTGGATAGGGTCCAGTGAGATCCCCCAAAGAGGAAATGGGAACCTTAACTCACATATGCGTGGAATAAGTTGTAGGGTTTTATTTTTTTGTACCAAGAATAGAACACAGGGCCTCATGCTTGCCAGGCAACCATCCCATCCCTGAGCTACATCCCTGGCCCAGTTGTAGGGTTTTTTGACTCCTATCACAGAAAATATTTTCAGGACATGTCAGTTAGAGGTATGGAAAGGTTTATTAGGCAAGATTTAAAAAGTACACACTCAGAATAAAGTCCAGGCCTTCCATAGAGAGACACATTATGGTTTGGGTTGGGGTTTTTTATGTCATCTTGGGAGTGTCTTCAAATGGGTTATCTAGGCTGTGTATTCCCACTGACTGTCAGGTTACCTGTTTTAGTGGGCTATGTCAGAATGCAAACCATTTGCATGTGTTTGAAGTTTAGAGATATGCTGTCTACTTAATAGTGCTGCTTCCTCGAGGATGAAATTCTATGGGAGGAAAAGCACATGGCCAATTTACAGACTTATTTTTTTCCTTAAGACCTTTAGCAATTTGAGGGGAGTGAGTTTCCTAGAAGGGAAAAAGTTATTGTATACTTGGGCAACTTTTCCTTATCTCCTTTCTACCTTTATTTCTTCTATCCTACCTTAATGTCAGTAATATCATGCATGTCCATCAGCAAGCAACAACCGCAGGAAAGTTTCCATTAGAACAATTCCATGGTGGTTTAAGATTCTCTATACTACATTGTCCCTGATTGGATAGTAACCAAATTTGGCTCATAGTCCTCCTGGAAACTTGCTCTACTACTTACTGTGTTAAAATTAATCACTTTATGCTCAAACTGTCTAAAATAGGTTCTATTATCTGCAACTAATAATCTTGGCCCACATAGGAATTTATAACAGAAATGCTTGCAAAAAATAGACCCATTTAGAAAATGGGAATTTAGTGCTGATTATTATAGATTAGAATGTTATACCAAAATACCATGGGCTGTATGGTTAAACAACAGGAGTTCATTTCCTCAAAGCTGGAAGTCCAAAATCAAGGTGCTAGCAGAGTTAGTGATTTATGAGGGCCCTCCCTCTTCCCAGGTTAACATGGTAACCTTCTGTTCTCACATGGTAGAGGGGAATTCCAGTGACTCTGCCTCTTCTTATAAGGTCATCAATCCCATCATACATCTCCTCTCTTTTGATTTTATCTAAATCTAATTAATTACCTCCCAAAGGCCTCACCTCCAAATTCCATCACATTGAAGGTTAGTAATTCAACATATTGGAGGAAATAAGCATTAAGTCCACAAGTTATCTATTCTAGTTGGGTGTGAAGGCAGTCAGCTGGTTAGCATTAGAGTTTGGAATAATAATAACACAATGAATGTCCATGGAATTCAATGTGAAATTGCCTTTATCATCACTTGGAAGAAAGAGTACTTCTGTTCATCAAGTCACTGCTGTAACATGTATTTTGAAGAATTTGGAGAATAGAATGGTTACATGGAAAGTGAAGAAATCTTTAACAAAGAAAAAGACAAGTCACCAAGATATATCAGGTAAAGGTACAAATTTCCAATGATGAATGTCATTATATTGTATACCTAAAATGTACCAATAAAATTCATTTTTTAAAAAGTTTCAAAATGCCAATAAGTTTGGAAAGAAAAAAAAAAGAAAGAAAAGGACAAGCTTTAGGGGTAGAAGTCCTCGGCCAATTACACGTTTAGAGAACTATGATTTTCCCATACTACAGGACACAATTCTTGTAGTTGTTGGGCAGACTGAGCCACACAGAGCTTACCAGTTCAGATCCTATGAATTGTTAAATTACAATATAAATTGTACTCCAGCCACACCTAAGAATTTCACATGAGAATAAAGGCACTAGGGCCAGGGATTTAGCCCAGTGGTGCCAATGCTTGTCTCTCAAGCACGCAGTCCTGAGTTTGATCCCCTGTACCAAATAAATAAATAAATAAATAAGGGCACTAATTTGGAAAGAATTCCTTGTTCTTTATCTGTCATCTCCTTATTACCTGACACCTATAACAAAAGTCAGATCCCAGCATACTTCAAGAGGTCTATTACAAACCCACAAGGAAAAGCCTTATATAAGAATATAGTTGCAAAATCATATAAATTTACACCATGCATCTTTGGAGATATGTGTGGAAATGGATTCTGAGGTTAATAAACAGAGGTAAAGAGAAAAAATAATTTAAAATCAGAATATTTACACAACTGTATTTAAATTCTGGATTCACTGTGCTAGTTTGAGTCATTAGCAATGGTTCTAATTATGCAATTAATTGATAAAACTCACCCATAGTTGGGCTGAGCTGAAGCTGAGATGGCAGAAATTCTTCATTAAAATGGAGAGGAAGGACACTAAATGTTGATGATATAAGAATGTTAAAATTGATTTATTAGGTATCACCTGCTTGTCCACCAATGAAGAATTATCAGGAATTTTTAGAGGACCCTAGTGTCTATACATCAAAAATGAAGATAAAAAAGTTGCTATTGAATTATATTTCCTAATTTCAATGAGAACTAAGAGATCCTTGAGAAGCATAGGCCAATGTATAAGAAACAAAGTGAGAGTGGTTACTGTAATCGACAGTGAGAGTTAAGTGATAATCAGAATGATTTGATCTGGCTTTCTCTCAATAAATTTTTCCCACTCTTAACCCCCATTGTTCCTAGAATTCATTCTTCGATTGTAGAGAACATGAACTTGTGTTTCGGATATCTAGTAGGTTTGGGTGTTACATCTTGGCCTGCTATATCATTTTGAAGGTCTTCCACCGGGATTACTGGTGAGAGGACATGAAACAATAAAAAAAACTGTGCCCACTGCTGTACCACTGCCTCTAGTACAGAGGAGCAAAGCCCCTCCACCCCAAAGTGCAAGGAGTTGAGCCACTCAGGTGTCACCAGAATGTATCACTCCCCCCCCCACCCCCACTGAAATGAGAAGACACTTAAACAAGTCTGAAAACCAGACTTCCAGATCACTTAAACAAACTTCAAAGGGAAACACATTGGACAATCTGATATTCAACCACCTGGATTCCCTAAACTGGCAACAAAAGACTATCTGGAAAAAATGAAATCAGAAATAATTTCTCACATAACAGCAGAGATTGTGCCCATAGTGCAAGACATGATTTAAAAAATCTAGAGAGGATACAGATAAAAAACTAGAGGAGCTGAGGAACATGATGGAATCCCAACATAGGAAACAAATGGAATCCATAAAACAGATGCAAACAGATTTCCAGGACATGAAAAACTCCATTGAAAGTTTATGCAGCAGAATGAGCCAATGTGAGGACAGAATTTCAGATAAAGAAGATTCCAAATAGTGGCCAGAAAAAGAAAAATTTCTTTAAAATAGGAAGGGACCACGAGAAATCAACCCAGCAGCTGCTAGATGATGCAAAGAAGAATAACATAAGACTACTGATTGGAGTCAACGAAGAAACAGGACAGAGTGCAGATGACATAACAAAAACTGTTCACAGAAGTGATGGCAGAAAACTTCCCAAGCAGGAGGAAAGAACTTGACCTACAGATAAGTGAGGCACATAGGACTCCAAATAGCCTTGATCAAAAAAAATCTACACATAGGCATATAATTGTTAAGAGTCCAGAAACACAACAGAAGAACAAAATTCTACAAGCAGTGAGAGAAAAGAAACCAATCACACACAAAGGAAAGCCCATCAGAATCACAGCAGACTTCTCAACCCAAACCCTCAAGGCAAGAAGAGCTTGGAGTGACACATTCCAAGCCCTAATGGAAAACAGCCTCCAACCCAGATTGATGTACCCTGCAAAACTATCTTTCAAACTTGATGGAGAAATAAGATACTTTCATGACAAACAGCACCTTAGGAATTTCATGAATACCAAACCAGCGCTCCAAAAAACTTTAAACAATATCCTAGGAAAAGACAGTGAGGATCACAACCCCAGGAAGCACAGCAGAATGAATCCATCAGGCATGACAAGAAAGTGAACGCAAAGAGGGAGAATCTAACAAAAAGAAAAAGTCATGACAATGAGTCAACACCCATCAGTTGTAACCATCAATGTTAATGGTCTCAATTCACCAATCAAAAGAAATAGACTGGTAGAATGGGTCAAGAAGAAAGATCCAACAATATGCTGCATACAAGAAACATAATTCAAAAAGAAACTCACAGACTGAAAATTAAAGGGTGGAAAACAATACTCCATGTGTCAGGAACCCGACAAAAAGCAGTAGTAGCCATCCTCTTTGCAAATCAAGTGGATTTCAAACCAACACTGATTAAGAGAGACAAAGAAGGACACTACATCCTTGTAAAGGGAAGAATCCAAGAAGAAGAGATGACAATCATTAATATCTATGCACCAAAAACTAATGCGCCCAACTATATAAAACAAGTAGTAATGGATATGAAAAATAAATAAGCACTAATACAACAGTAGTGGGGGACCTCAATACCCCATAGTCACAAATGGATAGATCAACTAGAGAAAAAATGAACAATGAAATACTAGAACTCAATCAAACTTTTGAACAAATAAACTTCACAGATTTCTTTTTAGTTTAATTTTATTGGTACATTTTAGGTATACAATATAGTGACATTCATCATTGGAAATTTGCACCTTTACATAGTCTCTCTTGGTTCTTCTTTTTCCCCCTCCCCCGCCCTCCCTTCAACCCCTTTATCCCTCCCTATTTACAAAGACTGTTTGCATTTTTTCATTTTCTCATATTAATTCCATTTCTCTCTTTCCTTTCCCCTACCCCTTCCACTTCCCCTTCCCCTTTGCCCCTTTTCTTCTTATTTCACATTATCTATTATACCATTTAATCCTTATTTACACTTTCAATTTCTCACACTAGAGAAACTATTCAGTATTTACACATGTGTGTTCTATTTATTTCACTAAAGAGTACCACCTCAATGTGCATCCATTTAGCTATAAATGTCTCTAGTTTTTCATTTTTTATTGCTGAGTAGTACTCCATTTAAAAACACACACACACATTTTCTTTATTCAGTCTCCAGTTGATGAGCATTTGGGCTGTTTCCAAGTTTTAACTGTTACAAATTGTGCTACTATGAACATGGGTGTACATATATCACTGTGGTATGATTCTTTTAATTCTTTGGGGAAGATCCCCAGCAAGGGAATAGCTGGGTCAAATGGGATTTCTAGTCCTAGTTCTTTGAGATATCTCCATACTGATTTCCACAGTGGTTGCACCAGTCAACACTCCCACAAGCAGTGGAGCAGCGTCAGACCCTGCCAGCATTTTTATTGGTGCATTTCTTGATAGCAGCCATTTTTTCTGGGGTGAGGTAGAATCTCAGCATTGTTTTCATTTGAATCTCTCAAATGACCAGTGATGTTGAACATTTTTTCATATGTTTATTTGCTATTTCTACTTCTTTGTCTGAGAAATATCTGTTCATTTCAGATGCCCATTTTTGGACTGGGTCTTTAAATTTGGGCGGTCTGATTTTTTTAAGTTCTTTATAGATTCGAGATAGTAGACCTTTGCCTGAGGGACTGCTGGTGAAAATTTGTTCCCACACTGTGGGATGTCTCTTCACACTGTTGGTGGTTTCTCTTGCTGTGCAGAAGCTTTTTAATAAGAAGAGATCCCACTTGTTGATTGTTTGTGCTAGTTCACAAGCAACTGAGGTTTTGTTCATAAAATCTTTTCCTACACCAATATCTTCAAGAGTTCTTCCTAAACTCTGTTCCAGCTGATTAAGCATTTCTATTTTAATATTTAGATCTTTAATCCATTTTGATTTTAGTTTAATGCATGGTAAGAGATATAGGTCCAGTTTTAATCTTTGGCAAGTTGAAACCCAATTTTTCCAGCACCATTGATTAAAGAGGCTATCTTTCCTCCAGTGAGGCTGTTTGGCTCCTTTGCAGAAGATGAGGTGGCTGAGTGTGTCTGGAGTTGTTTCTACATCTTCTAATCTGTTCCACTGGTCCTCAGGTCTGTTTCTTTGCCAGTACCATGCTGTTTTTATCACAGTAGCTTTGTAGTATAGTTTCAAGTTGGGGGTTGTAATACCCCGTGCCATGTGTCTGTTACCTAGAATTGCTTTTGATATTCTAGGTCTCTTCTTGTTCCAAATAAATTTTTGGATTGTTTTCTCAAGGTCTGTGAAGTATGCTGCTGGGATTTCAATTGGGATTGCATTGAATCTATATAGCAGTTTTGGAAGTATGGACATTTTTCTCTATGTTGATCCTTCCTACCCAGGAGTAAGGGGTGTGTTTCCATTTTCTGATATCACCTTCAATCTCTCTTTTCAGAGTGCCATAGTTTTCAAAGAAGAGGTCTTTGATTTCTTTTGTTAGGTTGATTCCTAGGTATTTCAGTTTTTTGGATGCTATTGTGAAAGGAATTGTTTGCCCTATTTCTCTCTCAGTTAGTCTGCTGTTAGTGTAAAAGAAAGCTATTGATTTTTGTGTGTTTACCTTGTATCCAGCTACTTTGCTGAATCTGGTTATTAAGTCTAGAAGACTTTTGGTGGAGTTCTTGGGGTCTTCTATATAGAGTATCATGTCATCTGCAAATAATGACAATTTGACCTGGTCTGGCAATGGAGAGTTATGGTCCATCATCCAATTCCATAGTTGAGTCAGTTCGTGATTGCAGGTCCCCTTGATTCAAGAGGAAATTGGTACACTATTTCATTTATTATATTTTTGTAGTACTGAGGATCAAGTCCAAGGCTTCACACATGCTAGACTCAACTACACCCCTAGCCAGGAAGTTGATACTCTTAAAGGAGATCCTTTAAATATATACTGACTATGGTCATTTATTAGAGTAGCTGTTCACTAAGAAAGACAAATATTCTAACCCGTTAGGAAATAAATAATGCTAATACCATTCTCTGGGGTACTGAATATCACTGTCCTCTACATGTTACAGTGGGAGCCTCTGGATCAGATGATAAACTAGTTTTGTATTGAATCATACTACACCTGGCCCAGGTGATGTTGAAATCCACTTTGTGGTCATTTCCATGGTCCATGACATAAATATACCTGGAAATTAGCACAAATCATCATACTTGAGCTTCCTAATCTGTTGAGTAAAAGTTTCTAAAATAATACATTTGTAAAATGCAGTACCATATCTGTTAGAGAATTAGTAGGCAAGATGGTAATATCATTATATTCCTGTATTATTTGCCTGTTTCGCATTTGCAGAAAGACAGCTGGGGGTTTTTGGTGAATAACAGTGTCTTTTAAACTTAATCAGATGTTAATTCCAATTGCTTTTGCTGTTTCCATTATAGACTATTTATAGAAATATTTACACAGCCCTTGGCATGTGGTATTCAGCTACTTATTTGGGAAATGTTTTTTTTCTTTTCCATTCATTATAAAACCCCAGATGTGGTTTGGTTTTAGCTAGGAAGGTCAATGGATTGCTACATTCTTTTGCCATAGAGCTCTAAATAATTTCTGGGGTCTTACTATAACTAAATATGCAGGGGGGTTGATTGTCTTGCCATTTCTTGCATTGTCTTGCAAAACATCACAGTGGTCCACTACTTGAATGACAAGACAATGGTATGAGCCTGTAAACAGAAAGTGGCAGGTACATTAGATACCATAAGACACACACATGTTATCACTAATGAAATCACTGGTATTTATTGGCTCAATGAAATCTTTTTCTTTGCATGCAACTTTAACAAGGAGCCTATCCAATGACACTTGCTTTTGCCTCCCTTTGAGAATTTCACAGAAATGTAGCTGGGGATTTACCTCAGTGGTGCCACTGCCTGTCTTGCAAGTGCAAGGTCCTGAGTTCAATCCCTGGCACACACACAAAAAAGAAAAGAATTAAATTGCCTATTAAAGGCTCATAATCCTGAGAATGTGGGATATTGGTCTATAATTTTTTTTTTTTTTGGTACCGGAGATCAAACTCAGGTCCTTGCGCTTCCACTGCAGGCGGCGAAACCACTGAGCTAAATCCCTGGCCCTGGTCTATAATTTTTTCTAAATAAATTATAAACAGTAAAACTTGTTCTGTATCTGTTTCACAAGATGAGCACACATTTCTAATAAATTTTAACTTGATAAATGACCAGTTCCTTGAAATACGAGTAGTACATGACCCCCAAAGTCCCATGATAACAATTGAGCCAATGGTTTCTCTCTCCTTCCCTCCCTCCCTCTCTCTCCCTCTCTCTCTGATTGTAGGTGATCATCTCCCAACATCAAGAGGTTAGGGAAGAGATCTCATCTGCAGAGGAGGAGGAGGAGAAAAAGGCAGAAGAATCCCTTACTTCAAATGAGATTAGGAAGATGTGTAAAATGTGAGAAACAGTGCAAAATTTTGTAGAAAATACCACCTGAATAAGGCTGCTGTGGTGCGAGCAATGAATCTTTTTAGCAACAATGCAATGCCACATTTCTGTGAAATTAGTGATAGTGAAAGCCATCCTACACAATAATCCTCCTTTCTCTTTGTGTCCCTCACACCAGCCACGAAGGTTTTCAAAGGTAAATGTGGGTTGATTTATTTATTTTTCTTTATATTTTGTATTTCCTTTATTATTTTTGTATTGTAACCATTTTTATAAGAATCTTTTTGGGTTGTGGAACAAATCATCTGAGTTTCCATTATTACTTGTGAGGAAATTCAGTTTGATATACAAGTGCTTTGGATTATAAGCATGTTTCTTGAATGAATTATGCTTGTAAACCAATGTTTTACCATATGATGCTGTTTTTTTCCACACCCATCATATATGAGTCCAAGACTGTATCAGTTTGTCAGAACTACCATAACAACCACCATAGACTGGCTGGCTTTAAAAATATAAATTTGTTTTCTCACAGTTCTGGAGTTCAGAAGTCCACAATCAAAGTATCAGCAGGCTTGGTTCCTTTTATGGGCTGTGAGAGAAGGGTCTATATAAGGCTTCTCTCATTGGCTTGTAGATCACCCTCTTTCTGCACAAGTTTGTGTCCAAATCTTTTCCTCTTTTAACAGTACCAGTCATATTGGATTGGGGCCTCCCTTAATGACTTCGTTTTAACTTGATGTCCCCTAGAAAGGTTATATTTCCAAATATTGTCACAGTCTGTGGTACTTGGCATTAGGGCTTCAACACATGGAGGGTGGGGCATGATTCAGTCCATAACAAGGACCAAGGGAGTGGAACTTGGAATGGAACTTCTCTACATTGCCACTAGTAAACTCTTGGCAAAAAATTCGTTTTACATTCTTTTGCATTCAGCTTATTTCAAGCACCCTAGGGAAAGACAACTTTATCTGAGAAAACATACTTCCATCAACTAGAAGATAAGAATTCTACTTTATCATTTTGAGGTCCTCAACCCCCTGTTTGTGTTGGATGAAAAGCTAAGAGAATACTGTGAATTGAAAGGGACTGATCATAGTAATGAAGAAGAAAGTAGGTTTGAACTCTGCAGAGTAAGCAGAAAAGCACATATCTGGAGGCCAGTGATTCCCCTGGATCCTCTCCTAGTATTTCTATATTCAGTGCTCATGGTCAATGAGCAACTATAACCACCACACAAAGGCAGAACTCTGAGGCTCAGATCCAGAGGAGTGAAAGCATTACGTATCAGTCAGCTGTTTGCCACTGTATCAAAAATATCTAACTTACTAAGAGAAAAGGCTCATGGAGATTCTAAGTCTAAGATCAAATATCCCTATTGCTTTGGCCCTCTGGGAAGGCAGTATACCTTCACGGGAGCACAAGGGAGAGAAAACCACTTATACGATGAAACAGGAAGGAAAGAGAGCAAATAATCAGGAAAAGGAAGACATTGAGATTTCAGGATCCCCTTTCAGTTCATACTTTCAATGACCTAAAGACTTTCCACTAGGCTCCACCTTCAGAAGTTTCTACCATCTCACCTTAGTGTTCCTTTTGGGGCCAGGCACTTCACATGGCCTTGGAGGGATATTCAACATTCAGCCTATCTCACCAGAAGTTTTAAGCCCTAAGGATAAAAGAAACATGGAATGGGGAGTGAGGGTGAGGAAAGAGTAGAAATGATGATCATAGTATATTCTCATATTTCTCCTTTGCTCAAATGTGCTAATATTTTCTCTTTTTAAAAAATTACACTGCCCCTACTATTTTCTACATGATGTGTTGATGATGATTAACATAAAAATTTAGTTATGAGAAATTAAGACAGTGAATAAAAGTCAGTGAACATTTTCTATAAAAGCTTGACAGTAGATATTTTAGGCTTTGTGGGTCATACAGTATCTGCAGCAATCACTCAACTCTTTCACTGGGCCACAAAATCAGCCAAAGACAATATACAATAAATGACCATGGTATGCTTCAATAAAATTTTATTTTTCAAAACTGGGTAGTGAGCTGGATTTAGCCTGGAAACTGGTTTTCCAACTCCTAAAGGATAATTATGTATTAAAATATGTGGAGTGACTCTGGAGACTTTGTTCCCTTTAAGAACAAGGTGAGGGATAGTTGTATTTTATTTTTCAGGAAAAATTGTCACTGCTATCATTCCTTTAAAGTTTAATTATAGGTTTCTGTAAGCCAGTCAAAAAGGTAGACAGTGGAAGGTATTAAAAACTGGCTCATTCAACTCCCAACCCAAACCTCGCATAATGTTTTCATGTGTCTTAGAAGGTGGAAAATTAAACTTCGTTTCTAAGAATTCCTTTCTGCTAGGCTTTTCCATGTGAGTGTGGTTCCACGGGAAGACACATTTGTATGAGACTTGAGAGCTGACATAAATAAAGAGGAATAGAGCAGTGCTCAAGGACAAGAGACAGATTGGTGGCAGGAGTGTTTGGTCTCTGAGAGTTAAAATGGTGGAGTTTTTTCTGTGTCATCACTGATAATATTAGAGTCAGAGAAGAAAGGAGGGAAACAATATGGGCACAGTTTTGGGAGGATGGGGAGCTGTTCTCCAGGCTTGCTTCTTCCTACCATTAACAGCCAAGATCCCTCCAGGAGCAGAATACTCATGAGCACTGATTTTACTACATAAAAGTCTCCCTTTCTGAACACAGACTCTGTTTTAATAATTTCCTGATTACCCAGCAACTAGTTTAATATGTAGCACAGAGTCACAATTGAATTAAATTGCAGTGAATTGAAATTAGTGCCTTGTTATTGTCCTACATAGATTAGATTATTACCTGCAGCATGTATGGCTAGAGAATGCTATAGGCTGTAGTCATCATACCAATTTTCCTTTCCCCAGACCAGCCACCTTCTGGGATTTTAGCAAGGGAAGCTAATAGCACACACACAAAAATTGTTTTTAATAGCACAAAATTTTTGAAATGAAATTCTTTGTAAGGCTCAGATTTCATTGGGGTAAAATTTCACCCTTGACAAATAAAGCCACATGCCTGAGATAGTCCTGGATATGCACATGAATTGATTTACATTAATAATTAATAATTAATTAATTTACATTAAAAATCTCAAAGGTAAAGCCTATATATGGAGAAGAGAACATTTATTGTTCACCTACAATGTATAAAGTAATATGCTGCTTTAAATATGTTTTCTTATTTAATTTGCATAACATTAGCAAGTAGATACAATTTAATCTTGCAGCCCCCATAAACTTGGTATTATCAGGAACAAAAGAGTGGGGTTGGTTACATAACTAGCAATATACACTTACTGAAATGCTATTTCTAGAATGCATCATTCTCCCCTTCCCTTAGCTTTTCCCTCTGCCTAGAATGTTATGTATTCTGTTTTAACTAATTGTTATTTATTCACCTTTAAGAATTCAGCCTAACACTGCTTAATCAGGGAAACCTTCCCTAACTCCCAATCAGATCAAGTACTCTCACTGCTTCCTATAGATTTTTTCTCAGCACATATCATGGTGTCAACTACTCATTTTATGGCCATTAGGTTATCTCCCCTATGAACTTCCAGGTTAACTGAGGCTGTATAGATCTGTCTCTTCATATCTTCACTATCCAACACAGAGCCAAGAACAAAGTAGAAACTCAATAAATATTTTCTAAATCAAGAAATGAATGAATGAGTAAATACGATACTGCCTAGAGTCATGCTAAGTATTTAACCTTATCTTATTCAATCTTCAGAACAAACCTATGATTTATACCCTATTATTATCATTCCCACTATGCAAGTGAGAAATTCAAAGAGCAAAGAGCAGAAATACAACAACACCAAGGCTTACATATCTACTGAGTGACAGCACTGACTGAGCCAGGAATCCTTTTGCTACACTACATTACCATTTGGTATGGTTTGAGTGTGTCCCTCAAAGGTTCCTGTGCAGAAATGTTGGTCCCCACTGTGCAGGTACTGAAGAGGTGGAGCCTAGTGCAAGGTAATTAGGTCATGAGGCCATCACTGGAGAGGATTCATGCTAGTCTCATGGAGTCAGGTCACTTGGAAGCAAGTTGTTATAAAAAGAGCAAACCTGAATCTCTCCTGCTTCCTGTCTCACCACGTGACTGTACTCTCCCTTTGCCACAGGCTTCCATCATGATGCTGTCCACCATCTTGTGGTGTAGCCAGAAGGCCCTCACCAGAGTTCAAATCAATGAGGCCACTGATATTGGACTTTCAAACTTCTGAAATGTGAGCTGAAATGTAAGGAAGACTTCTTCCTTATATGTTACTCAGTCTCAGAAAAAAGACTGACATACTATGATGTATTTCAGCAAGTATCTTCAGAAAGATTTTTTTATTACCTTCTTCATAAAAGTAAAGAATAAAATGAAATCATTACAAGACAACCAAACATTCTCAGATTGGCCATACGTGAAGGCTGTTAGAAATGGAAGGAAGCCAATTCAGGATAAGGTTCGAAAACTTTTCACAAGTTTTATGATAAGAAACAGAAGCCAGGAATTCAGAAAACAGTCTTTGTGCTTGGGGGATTTAGAAATAGCTCCACAAATCCCATTCTACACATTGAACTTCTTTAATATTACAATTTTTTTAATGTAATCATTTAGTTGGGTTTTTTTTTAAATCACAAAGAAAATTCTATAAAATATGAATAGATTACCTGTCATAAACTTACTTCTCTGGGAAATTTTTCCATCAATTGCATCATCTGGATTATTTTACTTATAAAAGAATTTTATTTTGAATATATATAATTAGACATAATGTCATACAAGGCAAAAATATGGAGCCTTTCTTCTTTTCATTTTCGGTTGATTTTTGAAAATCTCTTATCTTCTTTCTACATAAACTAGTCATTACTACCACTGCAAGAGAACTCATTTTAACAAGCTAGTCAATATCCTTTCATGTATTATTTATGTTCATATAATTCTACTTAATCCTATACTTCTACATATGCATTTTAAACATTAAAGAAGCAACTTTTTTGGTCCTTATCTTATTGGAAGAAGTTCACATTTGTTACGGCTTTTTGGTATCCTGTTTTTTCTCTCTACTCCTCATAGAAGTGCCTTCAAATCTACTAGGATGAAGATGGTGACATAATAGTCCATGGTCTGCATCCTGTTTGCATATATTGTGTAATTTATTCATTTCTGCTCTACTGATAGGAAATGTTCTCTTCCTATGGGCCACTAGAGAGCACCATCAGAGCAGTGTCTAGTTAGGCAGAGTCCAGTTGGGCAGAGATTTGGAGACATGTTTGTTTTTAAATTCACCTCTTTATCCACACTGTTCTGAACAAGCTTTTGTTTTTCCTCAGCTGAAGACACAGAGCTGTTCCTAACTTTTCTGCAAGTCTTTGCTCAAGGAGGGAACCCAAAAACTCTGGCTTTTCCCAGCAGCACTTTACCTACCTACCGTGTCAGCTCCATTAGAATAACAAGCTCTCCAGGGTTTTCTTTCAGATTTTTCACATTTGTTCACAGACCCAGAGGAAGAAGCATTAGCAGAAATACTATGATCTCCGTAACCAACAAGAACAGCCTCTGTCACTTCTGTCACCGCTACTATAGCACTGCAATCCGTGTGGGACATTGCCAGTAAATAGGCTAAGCATACATGACCTCATCTGATATTAATAGCAATCCTATGTCATAAGCACAATTTGTAGTCCATTATATAGGCAGAGTGTGGTGTGGATGACATACATACACAGAGCCTGACCCTTGAAGGGTATCATGGATTTTTTTTTCTTATTCCATCTATTAAGCTGGTCACTGTGTGACCCTCCTATATCTTCAACTTCAATTCCTGGCACCACCTGAGCCTATCCAAATTCAGTCCAAGTTCCATATGGTTTTCCAAAGACAACAGAGTTCCTAAAATTTTGTATTTGCTGTTACTTTTCTCCTGCATGCCCTTCTCCCCATGATAGGAGTGTCTTTCTGACCCAAACCAATTCTTTCTTCCTTCAAAAAGTCAGCTCACATTTTGTCCTGTCTGTGGATTTTCCCCACTAAACTATTCCTTGTACCATAAGATAATGAGAACAATTGCTCACTTCTCTATTTTATAAGAAAGAAAATTCCAAATCCAACTTCTTAAGTTCATAGTATCCTGGCACATGGAAGATGTTCAATACATGCTCATAAATGAAAAAATGACAGAATGAATAAGCTGCATGGCATCTGTCTGAGTCAAACTCAATTCTTATCAGCATAAAATAAATATAAAAACGAACAGTCTTGGGTTGCTCCTTTCAGGCAAGATTTCTGTGACAAATTCATTTAACAAACCAATAAGTGACAAATAAAGAACCCTTGGCTTTTTTCTGCAACTGGACCTGCAGCACCTGTTTACTTGTGGAAATGGGTGGTAAAAACTGAAGAGTGTGTTGGGCTATTCACACATGACTAGGCGCTGCTATTAGTTGCTGTGAGGAAATAAGGTACAATTTTAAAAAAAAAAAAATAATCCAGGATCTAAAATTATATAGCAGCTGTTGAGGGGAATAAAAAGAGAGAAAATTTACTTTTCATCAGAAAATTTTATGGGAAAAGTGGATTTTATTTTTCTCTTTACAAACATACACAGTGACTGTTTGGCTTTGTTGGGTTTACTTATCATTTCCTCTTTAAAAAGAAATGAAGACCCAGCAATATGAAAGTCACTGGGCCACAATTATTAATGTGCTTTCTCATATGGTGTTTTCTTTCTGTAAACTCCAGACACCACTAATGAGAACGCCCAATTATTACATCTGTTGACCAGGACCAGTGCTCCTTAATCCCCAATAAGACACTTTCTGGCAGCCCATTCTAATGAGAAGCTGAGTTATTGTGGGAGTGTTTGTCAAGTAAAATAGCTGAGGTGTTACAGCCTAAATTCAACTTGCAATTATAAATGCCTATTTTCAGAGTTATTGTAAAGAGAACTTTGGGGAACTTGTTCCATGAAAAGTTGGCATTCTTTTTTTGTGTGTGTTTCCAGTTTAATCAAACAGACTTTATGTATGTAGAAATATCTTTAAAAATATTTTTTCTTTTTATGCTCCCAAATCCTAAAAAACACTTTCAATATCATAGAATCAGAGACTCTGATGGGAGCTCTAAGCTTTATCTGCCCGATGCAAAAATAACTACTTAACTCATCCCTGGAAGCAAACCTCCCACTTTTGCTCAGAAATATCTCAAGGAGATGTCGTACCACCAGTGCATCCTGCTATTTCTTGGCACAATTTGCTTCCTTAAGGTTCAGATACCACTGTCTCCATTTCCTCCACAGCTCAAGTAGACACTTAGCTTTTCCACTGGTTTCATTTCCTCTGCTGCTCAAAGAGGTGTTAGCTATTTTCCATTGTCTCCAGAGTCAGGAGAGACTTTTACATTGTACACATTGTGCTCTTGTGCTGCTCTCTCTGAGCATACAATTCCATCTGCCTGGATATTCTCTCCTTACCTGTGATTCATGATTTCCCACTTTAACCTATAACGTCCAACATTCTTCATGAAAAGTTCCCTCATCTCCAATTCTGCCACTTCTCAATTTATTATATTAATTACTAGTTCCTAAGTACTACCAATATCTCCTCCAAAACCATTTTATTCAAGCTGCAATCCTCAGACCACCAGCATTTCTTGGGAAATTACTAAAAATCAGTATCTATAGTCCCTCTTCCTGGATATTTGAGACATTACATCAAGAGCTAGTATTCAGGTTTTAATAAACTTGTTAATATTTGAGAAGCACTAATGTGCAATAATTTAATCTCAAATAACTTCAGATGATTGTTTATCTAACACTCTTAACACAGCAGAAGGATCATGACAAGTAATTATCATTTTACTGAAAAAAAAGTTGAATAGAAACATGTGGTGGTCACTTATTAAGAATGAATTTACGTAACAGCCCAAACTTGGTATCTTGCTGAGACTGTTGCTCTTCATTCTTAATTACAGACACATTTTTAGGGAAAATTACATAGCAAATTTAGAAGACCACAGATATCTCTCTTGAGAATGTCAAAGGTCGATGATTTTGCCTTAGATACTTTATTTTGGAATTATTGCATTGCATTTTAGACTCATATTAGCCATAAAGTTCAGACTCATCTCTCATTCCAGTAGCAAGCACAAGCCCTAATACACAGTAACTTAATTTTGATTTGGTCTCTGGAAGTACTTTAGGCATCTGCTGAAGTTTCTGAAAGTGTGGTCCCTGGACCAACCAACTATATCACCATCATCCAAAATACATATGATATGCAGATTCCTAGGCCTACCCTACAGTAGTGAATCCAAATCTCTGGTTTGTGAGATTCAGAAATCCCAGATGCTTTTCAGGAAAACAAATTTAGGGAACTACTGGATTATGTAATTACCCCAGTTTGGAACAGTATAAAACTGGCCACTCGGAATAAGAAAAAAATTTCATAACTAGAAGGTATACAATCGAAGTCAAGTAGGGGAGGAGTCCTGAGAAGAAGGTCAAGAAAGCAAGGTTACCAAAGAGAGATTTCATTATGCAAAGATTCCAAACTATCTCATGAGTTCCATTTTATGTTTGGACTGAGATCCATCCCTCTGTCTACAGTTGCTTTGGGAAGTAGGAAAGGAGCTTAAGAAGTTTCTTTTAAACTACTCCTTACATAAAAAACCAGTAAAATATACTCCCAGGAATTCAAATGAAGGGAAAGAAAGCAAGAAGAGGAAGGAGGGGAGTTGTTTTTTCAGGAAACAAGAAAAAAGAACTAAACATAGAGCTATATAGTCTTCCGAAGCCCCTTAGTCCCTTTTCTTTTGCTAATAACACACAAGGGGTAGGTTATAAAGAAAGAGGCTTATTTTGCCTCACAGTTGTGGTCCAAAGTCAGAGGGTGACATCTGGCAACGGTCTTCTCGCTGGCAGAGTCCTGCAGCAACACCAACATCACACATTGATAGAAAGGGAACACATGAGGGATTCCCCCCAAAGTGGCTTGTATAGCTGACCCAACCTCAAGATAACTCATTAATCCATTAATTACATGATAATCCATGCATGTGTTTCAAGAGCAGAGTAGGCTAAGGCCCAAGTGGGTAGCATTTGAGGGAAAAGATGATCCCCTCTTCACCAGGCCTCAAGGAGATCGGTTCCTACAAGTTCCCATGCTAGTAAGTTAACTGTCCCTTCCTTGGGTAAAGATGGGATGTATATTTCTATGTCTTTTAGCAAGTTTATCACACCATCCTTTGGTACTGGATACAGCGACTTAAGAAATTTGACTCTGATCTGATGACAGACCCATATTTTCAACTCAGCAAAGACAAAAGGTTGTACCCAGCTGGACACATTTACCACCAATGTCCCTCATCTGCATCCAAAAATCATTCTGGGAAATCTGTGTGCTGTCTTTTTTACTCCAAGTTTATCTCACAGGTGAGTTTGCCCATGGATCTGATTCACATCCACTTTGAACACCAAATGTAGGGAACAGGGAAAGGGGATGTTACTAGAACCTCTGCAGTAAGTCGTAGTCTCCTGCGAGTCACAACAACACATGGCAAATTAATTTATTAGACAGAAAAGATAGAAAAAATGATAATTAGGAGAGGCTAAGTGAGGCTTCTGGGCCACTGTAGCACCATTTCCAGTGCAAAGGAGATGACCTGCGCAGGTGACTGCAGTACCCCCCACCCTGTCAAAAAGAGGAGACACATAAACAAGCCTCAAAACCAGACTTCCAGATCATCCAAAGCAACCCCAAAAGGAAATGAGATGGACCCCTCTGATATTCAACTACCTGGACTCCCTGAACTAGCAATGAAAGAGGATCTGGAAAAAATGAAGTCAGAAATAATTTCTCACGTAACAGCAGAGATTGTGCCCATAGTGCAAGACATGATTAATAAATCTAGAGAGGACACAAATAAAAAACTAAAGGAGCTGAAGAACATGGTAGAAGCCCAACATAGGAAATAAATGGAATCCATAAAACAGATGCAAACAGATTTCCAGGGGATTAAAACCTCCATTGAAAGTTGACGCAGAAGAATGAGCCAATGTAAGGACAAAATTTCAGATATAGAAGATAAGATTCCAAATAGTGGCCAGAAAAAGAAAAATTTCTTTAAAATTGTAAGGGACCATGAGAAATCAATCCAGCAACTGCTAGATGGTGCAAAGAAGAATAATATAAGACTACTGATTGGAGTCAATGAAGAAACAGGACAGAGTGCAGATGACATAACAAAAACTGTTCACAGAAGTGATGGCAGAAAACTTCCCAAAGGAAGTAAAAGAACTTGATGTACCAATAAGTGAGGCACATAGGACTCCAAATAGCCTTGATCAAAAAAAAATCTACACATAGGCATATAATTGTTAAGAGTCCAGAAACACAACAGAACAAAGTTCTACAAGCAGTGAGAGAAAAGAAACAAATCATGTACAAAGGAAAGCCTATCAGAATCACAGCAGACTTCTCAACCCAAACCCTCAAGGCAAGAAGAGCTTGGAGTGACACATTCCAAGCCCTAATGGAAAACAGCCTCCAACCCAGATTGATGTATCCTGCAAAATTATCTTTCAAACTTGATGGAGAAATAAGATACTTTCATGACAAACAGCACCTTAGGAATTTCATGAATACCAAACCAGCACTCCAAAAAATTTTAGACAATATCCTAGGAAAAGACAGTGAGGATCACAACCCCAGGAAGCACAGCAGAATGAATCCATCAGGCATGACAAGAAAGTGAACGCAAAGAGGGAGAATCTAACAAAAAGAAAAAGTCATGACAATGAGTCAACATGCATCAGTTGTAACTATCAATGTTAATGGTCTCAATTCACCAATCAAAAGAAATAGACTGGCAGAATGGGTCAAGAAGCAAAATCCAACAATAGGCTGCATACAAGAAACACACTAAATTCAAAAAGAAACTCACAGACTGAAAATTAAAGGGTGGAAAACAATACTCCATGTGACAGCAACCCTAAAAAAAGCAGGAGTAGCTATCCTCTTTGCAGATCAAGTGGATTTCAAACCAACACTGATTAAGAGAGACAAAGAAGGACACTACATCCTCATAAAGGGAACAATCCAAGAGGAAGAGATGACAATCAGTATTTATGCACCAAACACTAGTGTGCCAAACTATATGAAACGAATACTAACAGACATGAAAACTCATACAAGCACTAATACAATAGTAGTGGGGGACCTCAATAACCCATTGTCACAAATAGATCAACTAGACAAAAAATAAGCAAGGAAATACTAGAACTCAATCAAACTCTTGAACAAATGAATTTAACAGAAGTTTACAGAATTTTCCACCCCACAAAATCAGAATACACATTCTTTTCAGCTGCACATGGGTCATTCTCCAAAATAGACCACATACTCGCTCATAGAACATGTTTAAGCAAGTGCAAAGGAATAGAAGTTATCCCCTGTATATTATCAGACCATAGTGTGATGAAATTGGAGATCAATAGCAAAAGAAACTGCAAGAATTTCATAAACATATGGAAATTGAACAACAAACTTCTGAATAACAAATGGGTCACAGAGGAAATTCAAGAAGAAATCAGACAGCTCCTACAATTAAATGAAAATGACAATAACACATATCAGAATCAATGGGACACAGGGAAAGCAGTCTTATAAGGGAAATACAAAGCAGGGAATAGTCATATTAGGAAAACAGAGCAAGCCCAATTAGACAACCTGATGCTGAACCTCAAGCTTCTAGAAAAAGAAGAGCAGGACAAACTCAAAGCTCATACAAGGGAGGAAACTGTAAAGATAAGAGCAGAAATCAATGCAATGGAGATTAAAAGAATGATACAAAAAAACAATGAAGCCAAGAGTTGGTAATTCAAAAGAATCAACAAAATTGACAAACCTTTAGCCCACCTTATCAGGAAAAGGAAAGAAAAGGCCCAAATCCATGCAATTAGGAATGAAAAGGGTGAAATTACAACAGACCCAGCAGAAATCCAGAGGATCATCAATACTTACTTTGAGAACCTATATGCCAATAAGATGGACAACACAGAAGAAATGGACAGATTCCTAAATATGTATGAATTAACAAAGTTGAATGAAGAAGACCTAAACATTCTAAACAACCCAATATCAATCAATGAAATTGAAAATGTAATTAAAACCTTACCAACTAAGAAAAGCTCAGGTCCTGATGACTTCACTGCTGATTCTACAAGACATTTAGAGAGGAACTACTGCCACTACTGTTTAAACACTTCAAGGAAATTGAAAGGGAAGGAATACTCCTGAATTCATTCCTGGAAGCAAGCATCACCTTGATCCCCAAAGCAGAGAAAGACCCAACTGAAAAAGAGAACTACAGGCCAATCTCACTGAGGAACATAGATGCAAAAATCCTTAATAAGGTACTGGCAAACAGAATGCAGAAGATCATCAAGAAGATCATACACCCTGCCCAACTGAGATTTATCCCAGGGATGCAGGAATGGTTCAACATACACAAATCAATCAATGTAATACACTATATCAATAGAGCCAAGGACAAAATACATATGATCATCTCAGTAGATGCAGAAAAAGCATTTGACAAAATCCAACACGAATTTATGATAAAAACTCTACAAAAAATTGGAATTGATGGTCTCTACCTCAATCTGATAAAAGCCATCTATGAAAAGCCAACAGCCAATATCATACTAAAAGGTCAAAAACTGAAATCCTTCACACTAAAATCAGGAACAAGACAAAGATGTCCACTATCACCGCCCCTGTTCAATATAGTCTTGGAACAGCCACAGCAATTAGACAAGAGAAAGAAATAAAAGGAATAAAGATAGGAAATGAAGAAGTCAAATTGTTATTATTTGCAGATGACATGATATTCTATATAGAAGACCCCCAAGAACTCCATCAAAAGTCTTCTAGACTTAATAACCTAATTCAGTAAAGTAGCTGGATACAAGGTCAACACAAAATCAAAACACAAAAATCAATAGCTTTCCTGTACATGAACAACAGACTCACTGAGAGAGAAATAGGGCAAACAATTCCTTTCACAATAGCATCCAAAAAACTGGAATACCTAGGAATCAAGCTTACAAAAGAAATCAAAGCCCTCTTCTCTGAAAACTATAGCATTCTGAAAAGAGAGATAAAAGGTGATATCAGAAAATGGAAAGACATCCCTTACTCCCAGGTAGGACGGATCAACACAGTGAAAATGGCCATACTTCCAAAACTGCTATATAGATTCAATGCAATCCCAATTGAAATCCCAGCAGCATACTTCATGGACCTTGAGAAAACAATCCAAAAATTCATTTGGATCAAAACGAGACCCAGAATAGCAAAAGCAGTTCTAGGTAACAGACACATGGCACAGGGTATTACAACCCCCAACTTGAAACTATACTACAAAGCTACTGTGATAAAAACAGCATGGTACTGGCAAAGAAACAGATCTGAGGACCAGTGGAACAGATTAGAAGATGCAGAAACAACTCCAGACATACTCAGCCACCTCATCTTCCACAAAGGAGCCAAACAGTCTCACTGGAGGAAAGATAGCCTCTTTAATCAATGGTGCTGGAAAAATTGGGTTTCAACTTGCCAAAGGCTAAAAGTAGACCTATATCTCTCACCATGCACTAAACTAAAATCAAGATGGATTAAAGATCTAAATATTAAAACAGAAACACTAAACCAGCTAGAAAAGAGTTTAGGAAGAACTCTTGAAGATATTGGTGTAGGAAAAGTTTTTATGAACAAAACCTCAGTTGCTTGTGAACTTGCACAAACAATCAACAAATGGGATCTCTTCTTACTAAAAAAGCTGCACAGCAAGAGAAATCACCAGTAGTGTGAACAGACAACTCATAATGTCGGAACAAATTTTCACCAGCAGTCCCTCAGACAAAGGTCTACTATCTCAAATCTATAAAGAACTTTAAAAAATCAGATTTAAAGATCCAATTTTAAAGACCCAATCCAAAAATGGACATCTGAAATGAACAGACATTTCTCAGACAAAGAAGTAGAAATAGTAAATAAACATATGAAAAAATGTTCAACATCACTGGTCATTTGAGAGATGCAAATGAAAACAATGCTGAGATTCTACCTCACCCCAGAAAAAATCGCTGCTATCAAGAAATCCACCAGCAAAAATGCTGGCAGGGCTGTGGGGAAAGAGGAACGCTGCTCCACTGCTGGTGGGAGTGTAGACTGGTGCAAGCACTGTGGAAATCAGTATGGAGATACCTCAAAGAACTAGGACTAGAAATCCCATTTGATCCTGCTATTCCACTGCTGGGGATCTTCCCCAAAGAATTAAAAGGATCATACCACAGTGATACATGTGCGCCCATGTTCACAGCAGCACAGTTTGTGATAGCTAAAACTTGGAAACAGCCCAAATGCCCATCAACTGGAGACTGGATAAAGAAAATGTGATTTTTTTATAAAATGGAGTACTACTCAGCCATAAAAAATGAGAAATTAGAGACATTTATAGCTAAGTGGATACACATTGAGGCCATACTCTTAAGTGAAATAAATAGGACACACATGAATAAATACTGAATAGTTTCTCTGGTGTGAGAAACTGAAAGTGTAAATAAGGACTAAATGTATAATAGGTAATGTGAAAAAGGAAGAAAAGGGGCAAAGGGGAAGGAAATGGGAGGGCTAGGGGAAAGGATAGAAGGGAATGGGATTAATATGAGAAAAGGAAAAAATGGAAACAAAATCTTTGTAAATAGGGAGGGATGGAGGGGTTGAAGGGAAGGCAGGGGAAGGGGGAAAAATAAGAACCAAGAGAGACTATGTAAAGGTGCAAATTCCCAAACATGAATGTCATTATATTGTATACCTAAAATGTACCAATAAAGTAAAATTTTTAAAATCATTTCAAAGTATAAAATGAACCACTTCATAAATGAAAATATCCTCATGATCAATAAGAATGTAGAAAGGTGCTCAATGTCACTAGTCATCACAAAAACAAGATTAAATCACTGAGAGTTGTTACTACATACCTGTTAGAAAGGCAGAATTAAAACGAGGAATATCAAGAATATACAGACATGAAGCAATGAAAACTCTTACTGCAGGTGGAGATGTAAAATGGGTCAACTACTTTAGCTAAGTGTTCAACACTTTCTGACACAGGTAAAAATGTGTCTGCTCTATGATCCAACAATTTGGCTTCTAGATATTTTCCTAGGGAGATAAGCATATTTCCTCACAAAGGTTTATATAAGAATATTCATTATACCTCTCATAATGATCAAATCCTAAAAACAGCACAAATGTCCATCAAGAGATGAAAAGGTAAACTGTGGTATATTTATGACCATCTGATATGCTATAATTGTGGATTAATGTAAAATATGTTATAATGAATGAAAGAAGACAGATATAGGAGTAAATATATTTATGACTACTGATGTTCAAGAACTGGCAAAGCCAATCCATGGCATACAGAGTCAGAATAATGGTCACTTCTCGGAGATGAAGGTATTTACTTGGAAGGAGCATGAAGAAATTCTCTGGAATGAAGGAAATATTCTATATCTTAATCTGCATGGCGCTTACACCTATTTATATATGTTAGGAGTCATGTTAGTCCATTTTCTGTTGTTAATAATACAGTGCCACAGACTGAGTACATTTCAAAGAAAAGAAGCTTATTCTGGCTCAGAGGGCTGGTCCAAGGTCAGCAGGCCTCATCTTGTGATGTCGTGAAATAACACAAATCATAGCATGGCAACAGACTGGAAAACTATATGTCTTCTGGTCTCTCTCCTTCTTATAAAGCCACTAGTATTCAACCGTGGAGGATCCACTCTGATGTCCTTATCTAATCCTAATCACCTCCCAAAGCCCTACCTCTGAACACAATAGCGGTATTACATTTTTACCCTCTTAATACATCACAGTGGGAATTAAACTACAGTGTGAGTTTCTGAAAGGGCAAACCACATTCAACCAATCAGGGATCCGTTAGGGTGCTCCTAGGTGGAACAATTTGCTAGGAGGACTCACAAGACACATGGCCATGATTTATTAAAGAAGAAGCAATGTAAAATCATAGAGAAGGGTTGTAGGGCTGAATTTGGAGTAAACCAGGTGCAGGATTCCAAGCATGTTCTCCCAGTGAAGCCATACAGGATGTTAATTCCCACGGTGAGGAATTGTGACATGTATGAAATATTGTTTTCCAAGGAAACACAGTAAGACTCGATGCTAGGGCTTTCACTGAGAGCCAGTCAAGTAGGCAGCCTCTGCCTAATGTATCCCAACACCTCAGACTCCCAGAAGGAAAGCAAGTGCTCAGTATAAACACACAATGAACCACTTTTACCAGAGAATGGTGGGAACCTTCTTGACATTCAAGTGCCCAGATGAAGACCAAGGGCCAATGTTTACAAACAAGGCTTCCTAATGATAGCAATCACGACTCCCAAGTGAGTTCTTCTCTGTGCAGTATGTAACACTTCACAAAAGCTGTAGAGTAGATTTTGATATTTTACTATATGTAGATTATATACCAATTTTTAAAATTTTTAAAGATCTATAATATGACTTACTGATCCACATATTCTCTTCTGCAAACAGGTTGTGATTGCTAAACAAGAAAACCATAATTACTTTCCCAATTTGCTTAGTATTCAACCTCCTGGGGGCCATAGCAGATCTCGTCTTAGGCTGCATAACATAACCAAGAGAACATGGACTTAGTATCAGGCCACAGAGTTTAAAATCTGCCTCAGTCATTTGCTAGCTGGGTGACAACAGTCAAGATATCTTACTTCTTTGAGCTCCAGTCTCCTGTCAGCAAGAGACAGTGGTAATATCTACTACAAAAATGATATAAGGGTTAGATGTAATAACACATGCAGTAGACACCAAAAAGATAACAAGTTCCTTCCTAAAGGAGTGAAAGTCCCAGAAGAAAAGAAAAGACTCAGGAATGAAAACTTATAAGATAAGAAAGAATTTGAAAAGTGCCATGAGAGTTGTTCAAAGGTCTGACTTCCCCATGAGGCCACAAAGAGAGGCTGCTGTTGGCCTGTGGCAGAGCTTTATGAAAGAGGTGGTATATGAGCTGGTGAATGAGTGTTTGCTAGTATTTTGAGATTCAGAAAATGAGGAGTCGGACACTTAGGGACCAGGAAAGGGGAAATCCAAATTCTTACATTGTACTTGCCTTGGATTTTGTGAGCCCAAATTCTGCTAAGAGAAGGAGCACTTAGGTAGCTACATGGCTTGTCCTGAGCAGGCCACTGAGCATCAAATACAATACCGTGCCAAGTGGGGTGACACAGTGACTTCTCCAGTCAGGACCTAAGGCAGATGCCATTTTTGCCTCCTATTATACTGTATTTAGCAATATGGAACCTGGGCATGACCTCAGTCAGAAACATTATTGAATTCACAAGGCAAACTGGTAGCTTCTGAAGAAGCAAACACAAACTTCTCTTTGTTTATTACAATCAGATCACATTCTACCTCTTTCAAAGGATATTACTTAAGTATGTAGTCTGTGTCTGGCACTGTGCTACAACTTAAATACCACACTCCAGCCCCAAAGCACTCACACTGGTGGAAAAGGCTGCATGAATTACAATAGAAAATAGTAGAAGCTGTAGGGGAGAGATGAACCAGAGGGTTTAGGGTCACACAGGCTGGAACTGAGCCCTAGCTTGATAATCTGGTATCTACATCAACTGTGTGCTCACTGCTGACTGTAAAACTGAAGGATGGCTATGATAAGCTAGCTACTTTCTACAACTGGTCAAATGAGAAAATCCAGCTCTAGGTAAGGTCGGAGTGCCCTCTACTGAAAGAGGAAGCTAGAATTAGAAGGCAAACTAGTCTGAGTAGAAAAACATTCTCTATGTCCCTTTATTTGCAGAAATGAGTAAAATTTCTTCTCTCATAACAATAACCCATCAAAAACCTCATTAGGTTCTTATGTTTTTTGAAATGGAAAGCAATAAAGGAGGACAAGGGAACATCCAACAGGTGTAAACATCACAATGGCAAAACAGGCTTAGAATAAAGAGCACAAAAAACTTTCCAGGTACAGTGGTAGGCAAGCTATCAGAGTCCAACTTATGTTAGCCTGGGGCCTTCAAAGGTTACACACCAGAGCCCCAAATCTTGACAAGCTACTGTTGAAGTATTTTCACTCTCTCTACCTCAACATTTTATGCTTACAAAAAGAAATTCAGTCATGAAAAGATGGAGGAACCTTAAATACGTATCACTAAGGGAGAAGTCAAACTGAAAAGGCTACAAACTATATGAATTTAACTATGTAATGTTCTGAAAAAAGTAAAACCATGGAGATAGTAAAAAGATCAAGGATTCAAATGAACCAGGATGAATAGGCAGGACTCAGTTTTTAAGGCAGTAAAACTGCTTTGCTACTGTAATAGCAGATACATGTCATTATACATGTGTCAAACCCGTAGCGTATACAACTCCAAGAGTAAGAGCCCTAATGTAAATTGTGGATGTGGGTAATAATGATGTATCAAAGTAGGTTTGAGGTAGGCTAGAAGCAATTTTCTGAAAATGGACAGAAAGGAGACAAGGAAATTGGGATTTTAAAATGTACTTTTAAAACAAACTGCAGCTTCAGGACACAAGAATTACTCAAGCCTTTTTCCCTTCCAGGGAATTCGCTCAGAAAAAAAGAGTTCCTAAAGGTCTCAAAGACAAAGTAAGCCTATAAATTTGGCTCTGGAGGTAACCTCTTCATGTGTGTATTGCACTTCCTCCTTTCTTAAGGAAGCGGCTATATTACTGGGCTGCATATCTCAACTTCAAACACATGCAAATGGGTTGCATTCTGATATAGCCTGCCACATGGGTAACCTGACAGACGGTAGGAATACACATCCTAAATCATTCATCTTTAACACACCTTCAAGACCCCATAAATATACCCAGCTCTGACTCATAAGATGCCTCTCTCTCCAGTACCCACACTCTATTTCTTCGAGTGGATATCTTTGAATTTCTGCCTAATGCAAACCTTTTGTTTGCCTCTTACTGAATAGTCCTGAAAATTCATTTTCTGTGACAGAAGTCAGTGAACCTCCAACATTCTATGTTTAGGCTGAGTTAAGTTCCTCGTGTTAGCTTCAGGAGTCTCCCTGGCCCAGTCAGGTGACAGATTCATCCATTTTAAGAAACATAGTGTTATAAAGTGTAACAGACACCTTAGTTATTTAGCCTGTAAGTAGGCAGTTAGTCAGGACTGCCTAAGATAGAGTTGACTAGATAAAAGCAAATAGCACAGCACACTAATTCAAGTCACAAGAAGAAGGATAAAAGCTAAGATAAGAGGGAAAAGGGTTCTTAGGCAGATATGCTAAAGTAGTTGACAATTCCTCCCTAACCTCCAGGGAGGAGAAACTTGGTAACTGGTTTCCTTTGAATCTGGTTTCCAGAAACTTAGATATATAAAGTAACTGGTTTCCAGCCAAGTTACCTATATAAGACCAAAACATTGAAAGCATTTGTCAATTCCACTTTCAGAATCCCCTTGTGGTGGTATCCATCAAGAACTATTTTCCTGGGCCGGGGCTTTAGCTCAGTGGTTCTGTTACCTGCCTCAAAAGTGCAAGGACCGGAGTTCAATCCCCAGTACCAAAAAAAGAAAAAAAAGAACTATTTTTCTTATTTCCATAAATACTCTCCTAACTCACTCCTTTTGTCCACAATTTCATTTTTCAACTTAGTGATATCACAAGCTCAAATCTATACAAAATTAATTGCTTCAATAACACTCTGGTGTTGAATATTGATGAGATATTGGGGAGGGCATCTGTGCATATATGGAGACAGGACACACAGGGGGACCCTGAAACTTCAGCTCAATTTTGCTGTAAGCCTTGGCTTGCCCTGAAAAAGCAATAGTCTATTTAAAAATAAATCAATAAAACTTGCATTTAAATTCAGGCTAAGCCCATCATAAGGGCATAAGGTCCTAGAAGGCAAAAGATTATAAGAATGTAATTTGTTTTGCTTCTAAAAGGACCATAAATAGAAAGAAAGGATGTGCATGTGTGATGGACTATGTAGTAGCAAAAGCTTTGAAGAAAGCCACATCACTTCCTTCCTCTTGCCCAACCTTTTTAGCAGGCAGCAAGCTACAGAGACAGGGACTAACATTACGTATGCCAGACACTGGTTAAATTCCTAATGATTTAGTAGAAATTGAAGCACTCACTCAAAAGTACCAATGATTGTAATCTTATGTTTCACACAGATCTCAAACTGCAAAACTCAAACTGACATCAGAGTGAAGAATGACACCCAAGGGAGAAGTGACTTGGTTAAAGGATCCACCTCCAAAAGCTGAAGAATGCCCTCCCCACTGATGGAGACTGTGCTGAGGATGCAGTGATCATCTGCTCTGTGGAACAGAAAATGAAGAAGCAATTCTTTGGTTTATAAGAGTGGAGGTTCTACAATAAGTAACTCTTTAGCAAATGAATTACTTTCATAGCAACAATTGGGGCTGCTTTACTTTTTAAGTGAGGACACTATGATAAATGTCAGTATCTCTCCTTTGGGTTGAATTATTTAATCTGAAGTCTTTGAATTAGATTTCAAAAATGTATCTCAGATTTTGAAACAATAAAATTTCAAAAATCTCCCATGAGGGACTTTTTCTCAACTTGCCTTAACATTGAAGTAATTAGTAATTTTAAAATGTTTCTAGCCTCTTTAATTATCAAATGAAGCCTAAATATTTCATCACTCCTGTATGATATGATTAACGTGCTAGTACAGATGAAAAGGCAAGTGGAAGGTTTCTGGAGCACAGGTGCTCAATACCTTACTTGCAATAAACATTCCTAGCCACCATGCATTTAGCCATCTGGTAGAGATTGTGTAGTGATGAACATCTGGAATTTAATTTGTTATATGTAGTAAAAACTCTGTCCATAAAAACATCTATACTTTATCCAAAGCAGTTCAGTTTTATAAGCCACTCACACTCCCTACCCAGCTCCTTAAGAAAAAAAAATCCACAATGCCTATTGTGACAATCCTTAGAATTTCTTAGTTTAGCAAAATGGTAACAAAATGCATTTCAAGCAATGTCATTTTGGTTCCTTCTTCCTTGTTTCCATCCATTGATGAGCTCTGACTTTATAATTAAAGTGACCTTAGGTGGTTCTTCAGCTTAATTAGTCAATGCTGCCATCTATTTCATGGCCTGTGAATCCAACAGAATATATGAAGGTACAGTAAGAGGTGGGTAAGGAGAGCAAGAACGGAGTTTATTTATGTTTATTGAGTTCATTTGTGTTTATTGCATATGGTGTTCTTTTCCTATGCACGTGGTTTTTTGTGACTGCATTTTCCATTGTTCTATAGATTGCTTGCTCCCTTGCAAATGGCTGCTATAAATAAACACCCTGACTTTCATATAAGACCCAAACACCATTTCCTGAAGATAAAAATGGCTTAGATTTCAGTACAATGTAAAACATATTCCAAGACATTTCTTGGATTGGGTCAGGATATTTAAAGAAAACCTGACATCCTATATAAGATAGCTCTTTTTCTTTGTCTACCATCCTTAAACATGGGTTTAACTGACCCCCAGAAAGCAAGAGGAGCCAATAAATAATATCAACACTTTATTCAGCCCCCAGGCATGGCAAAGCTCCCCCGTAAGAAAACAGGGTGCCCATAGGAAGAAAGGCTAGAAGCTGACATTCAGACCCTGGGTGTGCCTGTGGCCATCCTTTTAAACTTGGCCTTCATGTGCAATATCAAGCTAATAAGTACTTCTTATAATGATTTCCTCCTCCACTGAAACATCCTGAAAGGAAACATATTATATTAGTCATATTCAGCATTTCCTACCATCACCAACATTCATCTCATTAAATGAAAACTGCCCTTAAAAAGTTATGACTGTTACAAACAGTTTATGTTCCTTTCTTTCATCTATTTCTCTGCATTACAAATTTTCCCTTTGGAAAATATTAATATTTCAGATTCAGTCTACTAAAGCACTTATTATTTGTCTAATAATTGAAACATATATTTATTGCCTATGAAAAACATATTCAGCACAGAAAAACACATCTCTGTCTGTAGTTGGGATCTTTTGAAATATATGGTACATATGGGAAACATATAGTATGGAAACAGTTTACATGGGTTTCTCGGTCAGTACCAGATGATCTTCTGGTAGGCTTTGGCCTTAAGACAAAATGAAGCTTAAAATTGACTAAATAAGAGGATTTCTGGTAGTCAGCATTGAATATATTAAATTGAGGACATGTGTTTTCAAGCAAAGGAAGCTTGACACAGCAAAACCTTTTGACACTACAAAGGAAGGAAATTGATCTGCGTGTCCCTAACATGCCATTTGCCATGACCAGAATCTCTCCTCCAGCCCCGGTCTCTGGTGTCCCTGTTTGTACTGGAGCCATTTCCTGCATGATAGCAAGTTCCTGCCTGACACACCACGCCTGGGAAAAGGAGTATCACTTCCCCCAACCCTGGCAGATGCTCACTCTAAGTCATCATCAAAACTCTGTCTTCCCATTGCTGGGCATTGTTCATTCTGCAAGGTTTTTAAATTTACTTCCTGTACAGTTCAGGGAACTCTATAGGTGTGTCCAAAGATTTGGTTTCAAAATGAATTAGCAAAGATCAGAGAAAAAAAGATAAGAAGGGAGAAGGAAATACTGTACTGTTCAAAGTTCAAGCTTTATAATCAGAATTTTGAAATCTATGGAGTTCATCTGTTGCTTGCTACTCAAAGCATGGTTTATGGGCCAACATTGAGATGGGAGCTTATTACAAATGCAAAAATCTCAGACCCCACACAACACCTACTGAATCAGAATCTACATTTGAACAAAATATTCAAATAGTGTGTGTGAGTGTGAAGGCTAAAGTTTGAGATATGCTGACCTAGTTCAACCCTTTTATTTACCACTAAGGAAGCTGAATCCCAAGTAAGTGGCTTGTGTCAAACCACAAAGGACTAGGCCTGGAATTTGGCTGTGAAGGCCCCAGCCTGTGTTTGTTCACTGTGCATGACTGGAAGATATGCAGCTCAAATACCCTGGGGATAACACTTCTGCCAACTTGTCATCACTTTCAACTTGAAGTTGTGCAAATTTCTCCTTATTCTTCAGAGCCTCTCCACTTTTCTTATTCATCTTCAAACCCACTATTATCTTCCTTCTGCAAATTCCTGAACTCCCTATGGATCCTGTTTTCCTTGGGCCACATGCTCTGAGCAAATCACACTTCAGGAGCAAACTCAGCTGCTCACCTCCTTCATGCCTGCACCTACTCAGCTTCCACTTTAAATTCATAACCAGCAACTTCTGCTGAACCTGCAACAGTGCCTACTAATCCTCCTATATTTCTCTCATAGTAGCTTTCCCACCATTTTTATACTCTTCCAATTTCCTCAAAATTTTTGCAAGTAATGGCTTGTCTCTAACTTCAGAGATAGTAGAAATAATTAGCTATCAACCCACTCAACATCCCACTATAAGGCAAAATCTAAACACCTTCTTGCACTGCCTAAATTCATCTTCTGTTCACCCTCTCACAATAGATAAATTGCTTACCTCCAAACAAAGGAGGACCTGTGAAACCAGCTCCTCTCTCCTTTTCAGGAGGAGATATTTCTCCCTTCTGTCTTCTCTGAATATCCCCCAGTGTACCCTTTCTTGCTTCTGAATCCATTTCATCAACATCCAGTTCTACTCTGGTATTTTCCTTCTAAAGCAAGAAGTGAGCAAAGCTTTAGAGAGTGAGCAGCCCTTTAGCTTGCACCCTCTCAATTCTCTCCTTCATGGTAGCTTCTGAGAAGAGTGAGTTCTCTACCCACATAGTTTCAATTTTTTCATTTTCTAGTCCGTTTTTTTACTTCATTCAAAATTGGCACATGCTCCTTTATCAATTTAAGCAATAGAAAAAATATTTTTAAAAGTCACCAGAATTCCAACAACCCAGAAATAATTATCTCTTTTCTCTTTATAATATCACTTTTATATTAATATGTGGTATTATCAAAAATATGGTTTTTTAAAAAATTTGTTACAGTAAAAGACACATTGCCATTAAGCCCCCTAAAACACTCCCCTTTGCTTCAGATACATTTATCCCATCCTTCTTATCACTTTCTGAAGCAGTTCTGGAAGTCTGCTTTCATGTCTCCAGTTGCACTGTCAAGGATGCCTCAATGTCCTGAACTGATTTAGAACATTTGCTTTTTCTGGTCATTTTGATTTTGAGGAAGAACCAGAAATCAGAAGGTACCAGACCTGGTAAATAAAGTGGATGAGGACACACCATAATGTTTTTGTGAGCCTGCCTTTCAATTTGATGGCACTCAGGAGCTGTGTTCATCATACTTTTGATCATATCTCATAATGACACTCACAAAAGAGGACTTCCAGCTCTGTTTCAGAAAGTGGTTCTAAGAATGTTCCAAATTAGAAGGAGTATTTTTAGAGGAATTAATGCCAATGTGTCTTTTATCACAACAAATTTTTTCAATTTAGATGTTCACTGTAAATTTTGATCACTCCTTGTATATATCAACAGGAAGGTAGGCCAATTAAAGGGAGTCATAGAACAGGACATTACTCTATATGCTGTATTGTAAAACAGAAAATTCAATTGTGCTTGAATTTAGCAGTAAAAGTTTGGAAAGTGAAATTAAAAGGTTGACTCCTTAAACAATAAGAAAATTAGTCTTTTATAATTCCCTTCACATTCTTTTATAGGTTGTATTGTTATTTTAACTGTGTCAAGATTTTTAATACTTACCATCTGTTCTGTAATTATCATCCTCCAATGTCAGCCCTGGTTCTCTATTTAAATGGGTCTAATCCCCAACACTGATCATTTTTACTATAGGCTTTCCTCTCCTGAGTCTATTTAACAAATATATTTGGAACATCTAGACAATAGAGATAAAAGTAAAAAAAAAAATAGGTATGATCCTTGAATTCATGGAACTTACATTGTAGAGGAGAGAGAAAATTAACAAGTCAAACCAAAAGCCAAGCTAATTCTCACATTGTGTATAGTAAGTATTGTCTGCATAAAGTTGCACAGAGAGAGAATAGGGAAAAGGCTATTTTATGCAAGAAAGACCTCTCTTTGGATATGACTTGTGAGCTGAGTTCTGAGTTGTTATGGATCACATCTAGACATCCCACCAAAGCCTCATGGGCTCATTGGTGAGGGTTTTGGGAGCAACTGGGTCATGGATGTGTGGTACTGGATTAGTTCACTGACTGGTTTAGCATAGTTCTAGGTGTAGATGATGAACTTACTAAAGAGGGAAGACTCACCTTGGGTATAGGTAGAACCAACCAAAATGCTTGTAGCCTGGATGGAATAAAAAGGAAATGAAGGAAGTCCATGCTACCTCCTGTCTACCCTGCCATGGACTGTTTCTCCTCTGTGATGCCCCTGTCATGCCACCCTGCCTTGGAACCAGCTGACTATAGATTGAAACCTCTACAAATTGCAAGCCAAACTAAACCTTTCCTCCTTTAACTTGCAGATGTTGGGTATTTTGTCCTAACAACAAGAAAGTAACTAACACATGAGTAATTCAAAGCAGCTATCCAAAAAAAAAAGGTTTTATGAGAGGAGGGGGACATTCTGCATAGAAAGAATAGAAAATCTCTAACATAGCCTAAACTTTACTCATTTGAGTAAACAGAAAAAAGGCCAGTGTGGCTAGAGTAGGAAGGAGCTGTATGGTTGGAGTCATTTCACACAGAGAATTTTAGGCCAAGTCATGAAGTGGTAACTTTATTCACAAGGACTACAAAGCCAATGTAAGCTAGAGGAAGTTAGAGGGATTTACATTTTTAGAAGACCAGTTTGACCCCTGTGTAAACAAAGAATTGAAAGAGGAATGGAAAAGTAGAAGCAGAAGATCATTTAAAATATTAGTGCGGCAAAAGATGGTGGTATTTTTGACTACAAGAACAACACTAAAGATATACAAGTATATAGTAAGCTTGGGTTATGCATTACATGTAGAGTAGATGAGACTTGCTAATAGATTGGAGGTGGAGGAATGGAAAAAATAAAACCAAGAACAAATTACTATGTGAGGGTGTGTGTGTGTGTGTGTGTGTGTGTGTGTGTGTGTGTGTGTTTGGTTGAGTTTCAGGTGAGCAACTGGGTTAAAATTGATATAACTTACTGAGAGGGAGAAGGCTGGATAACAGGTTGAATTGGGAAGAGAGGCATGGGAATATAACATTTGAGATATCTAGTCAAAATCCAGTTGACAGGGGTACCTATACTTAGTCCACAGTTTAGCACAGAGAGAAATTTAAGAGCAATAAACATGAATGCAACTGTGGTAATGCCAAAGAAAGGACTGAAATCACCTAGAGTGGATAAATGGTCTTTGATCCTCACTGTGTGACAAAAATCACCTGAGAAGTTTTAAGAAAAATTTGTGCCCAGTTCTATTCCCAAAATAAATCAGTATATGTAAGGATGGGATGTGGCATCAGAGTAGAAAAGGGGACTGAAAGGGTCGCCGAAGAAGGGGCACACAAGGACGTTCAAGCAGCAAGCTTTATTGGGGCAGCCGTCTGTAGCCTGCCAGGCTGACTCATGGAATGGAGACCAGCAGCCCGTGTGGCCTGAGCTGGAAGCTTATATAGGATTTTGCAGGTGGGAGAGCACTGGTCCACTGGTGGGGGTGGGTGACTGGGGTTGAGGTATGTGGCAACAAGTTTCGGTTGGGGTCGGGGATGGAGTAACAGTTTCCAGGAAGCCCCAATCTTACGGGAACATCTGGCCACAAAACCGGTGGGGCAGAAAGTCCTTAACTAGGCATAGAGTCACTAACAAAGGGAGGCCATGCCTTAGTTATGCAGAAGTTCCCTGTTCCTGTAGCCAGAGTAGGGCAGGGGGAAAGGAGAGGACACTGACACGTAGAGGTCAGAAAAAGGAGAATCCAGCAAAAGACCCAAAGAAAGAGTAGGCAGGGCAATAGGATAACTAGAAAATCATCTTAAGCTGTCCTAGAAGCCAAGACAACAAAGTGTTTTCTGAAGGAAGGAGACAGTATCCTGATGCAGAAAGATAAGGACCAAGTAATGGCAACATAGTGGAGGAAGTTCAGTGAGTCCCCACGTATTTTCTTTGGCATGTGAAGGCAAATGAACAGCTAAGAGAATTTAGGAACAATGATACTAAAGGTTGGAGGAAAAAAAGGAAACTGGAAATGTCATTTGAGGAATCAGAGAGTAAACATACAAGGAGACGTACAAGAAAATCCAGAAATTATCAAATACTCTTGAAAATTATAGACATACAATTTAAAGTGAGACTAGTCCATTTGTGTTGGTTACTCCAACCCCATTCAAATGTTCCAAGTAGACAGAGTTGGGTTTTTTCAGAGTAATATTTTTGTTTTGGATTTTGGTTTGGTTTTTGCTTGTGCATTTGTTTTGCCAAGTAAAAGGAGAAGAAAAGGAGTCATGGGATTTAACTCAAACTTCCAAGAATCCCAGGAGTTTTTCACTGTGACAGACCATAGAACAAAGCCTTCAGTATGGAAAAGTTCTCACTCTAAGAACCACCCAGACCAGAAAGACTTCTTCCAGGTGGCATTTGCCAAAACACAAAAGCAAAATTAAAAATATTATTCAGATTTCCAGGGCGTATTTTGTGCCTAAGTGGGATAAAGAGAGAGTCAGGCTAGAAAGCTTGATGAATAATGAAAAGTAGAAGGGTCTTTGGCCTGTGGATCCCAAGAAAGAGAATGGGCAGGATGGGGGCCTGAGAATGTTCAGGGAACCCAGTGATAGTGACACGGTGCATTCTGACTCATTCCAACTGCTTCACTTTTAATTCGTGCTCACTATGATTATCCTCAGCACTTCCTCTTTGGAACTAGTTGGATCTTCAGCTGTTTATACTCTGCTTTCTATTGTTTCTAGATGGTCTCTAATTATGTTTTTTAACTACATTATTTTTTGTCTGATATTGTTCCCTTAGCTCCAAAGTCTCTTTAATTTTGTTTTGGTTTTGTTGCTGTTTTACCATTATCTCTCTGAGTTCTTATTTTATGGATTACTGTTCTTAATGAGGAATTCTTGCTCACAGTTTTTTTATGATTGCCATACCCAGGAAAAACAGACCGAACTATTTCTGTTTTCCCTGTGTTCCCCTTTTTTTCCTCCTTTGCCTGCTCCTTCCTTTTTCTCTTTTTTTATTCCTTCCTCCCCGTCTTATGTTCTGTCTCTTTTCTCTTGCTCCTTCCCTCTTTCCTTTGCTTCCTTTCACCCTCTCCTTTCTTTCTACCTTCCTTCCTCCTTCCTATTTCCCATCTTCCCACTCTCCATCTCTTACATACATCCATCTGTCCCTCCTTCCTGCCTTCTCTATTCTCACATTAGCTAGCACCATGGTTTCATTGTTGCACACAGGTTTCTCTTTGTACACAAGAACTTCTCTTTGCTTTCGTAGAATGCAAGTCAAGTCTCACTAATACACTTTGCAGCTCAACTAAGACTGTGTGCTGATTTCAAGCTACCAGTGATTCAATAACCAACTTGGAAACTCTAAAATATTGTACACCCTGCACTTGTGAGTTAATAAAAGCCACCAAAATCCAAGCCCTTTTAGCTTATGAGCACTAGGGCTACTGCTGTGGGACCCAAGCTCCTTTCCTCATTTTCACAAGTGCCTTTTCTTTTTCATTAAGTTTATTGGTACATTTTAGGTACACACTTTGAGCACATTCACCATTGGGAATTTGTACCTGTACATGACATATCTTGGTTCTTATTTTTTCACCATTCCCCAGCCCTCCCTTCAACCCCTCCACCCCTCCCTATTTACAAAAGCTTTGTTTCCATTCTTTCCTTCTTTCCTCATGTTTTTCTTCCCCTTCTTTTCTTTCCCCCATCCCCTCTCCCTAGTTCCTCTTCCCCTCTGAAACTTTTCTTCCTATTTCACAATATCAATTATATATCTTGGTCCTCATTTACACTTTCACTTTCTCACACCAGAGAAACAATTCAATATTTACATATGTTTGTCCTATTTATTTCACTTAAAATTATGGTCTCAAAGTCCATCCATTTAGCTATAAAGTCTTGAGTTTATTATTCTTCATGGCTTCATGGCTTCATGGCTTCATTTTATATATTTTTTAAAAACTACATCTTCTTTATCCAGTCACTAGTTGATGGGCATTTGGGCTATTTCCAAGATTTAGCTATTACAAACTGCCGCTATATATAAGCATATGTTGCCATAGTATGATGCTTCTAATTCTTTTGGAAAGATACCCAGCAGGGGAATAGCCGGGTCAAATGGGACTTCCAGTCCTAGTTCTTTGAGGTATCTCCATACTGATTTCCACAGTGCTTGCACCAGTCTACACTCCCACCAGCAGTGGAGCAGGGTTCCTCTTTCCCCACAGTCCTGCCAGCATTTGTTATTGGTTGATTTCTTGATAGCAGCCATTCTTTCTGGAATGAAGTGGAATCAGAGTTGTTTTCATTTGCATCTCTTGAATGACCAACAATGTTGATCATATGTTTGATGTTTCTACTTCTTTGTCTGAAAAATGTCTGCTCATTTCAGATGCTCATTTTTGGATTGGGCCTTTAAATTTGGGCGATGTGATTTTTTTTTTTAAGTTCTTTATATATTCTAAATAGTAGTCCTTTGTCTGAGGAATAGTTAATACACATTTTTTCCCACATTGTGGGTTGTCTCTTCACACTGTTGGTGGTTTCTCTTGCTGTACAGAGGCTTTTAAATTAGATGAGATCTCAGTTGTAGATTCTTTCACGAGTACCTTCGAACAAGTTATTTAATCTCTTAGTCTCCATGTTCTTATCATAATAAAAAGACCAAGACTATCTAATAACAAATTTATGATAGTTCAGATAATCAATAAAATAATATTTAGTTCGTAAAATCTTCCACCATCAAGGACATCCATAGATCATGTCTGTTTTGAGGTGAGTTCTGAATTTGAGAAGCCACAACATGAATGAAGATGAATTTCTGCACTTTGTCTCTGTACACTTTACCTGTGAGATTATATTTCCTTTCTCTCCCTTCCTCTTTCTCACACTTGTGTCCAGTTTAAGCCACTGGAGTGGCCAGTGGTGAAAACTCAGTGTTGCTACTTCCAGATTTTGCAGAGGAATCTTGTGCTCAGAACTCACACCCACAGACCACACAGGAAAACAATATGTAGGATTAAGTAAAAATGCTCAGCTTTCTTCATTGCTTCTGGTGCACTGTTATATGTGAACTTGCCAATCTCTCTCTCATGCATCTCTTGCAAGAGGGAAGGAATAAGGAGTCTCTCCCCAGAGACATCAAAATAGAAAATTCACAAAAAGCAACCAGCAAGGCCGGATGAGAATGTGTGTTGGCTATGACTCTAGCTGGTGTGGCCCCAGGAAGCACACGACACTGCCTGTGCATTGCCTGGAGAGCCGAGCTCTGGACCCTGAGAAGAAAGCTCCTTGAAAGGTAGCAAGCCCTGGTTTCCATCCAGCTGACCTAGATACAAAAGCTTCACTTTCCTTATCTGCAACCTGGGCACATATATCATAGTATCTTGCAAAGACTGAGATATGCATGCAAAATACTCAGTATGGTGCCTGATACAAAGAACATGCTTGCAAGTGTTACCTTAAATAATAATTATTATTAAGTAAATCTGCCTAAGGATATCTTTCCAGGCTTTGAGAAGCTTTATATTTTTTATAGGTATATGTTTGTGAGACATAATAATTACATTCATCTTGAGAAATTGGCATATATATATATATATATATATATATGCATCTTTGACTTTCCTAAAATGTGTATCCTGCAGTAAATCTCAAAGTCAGTATTTAGTACTTGCTTCATATTCTTGCTATTTTTCACTTATCTAAGAGATCTTTTATATTTCTTTATACCATCTTGCTTAATAGTAATTTTTCTGTGATTTTGCTTTTAGACGTCAGTTTAGACTTTAACAAGAAAAATCTTACCTAAGACCTTTATTTAGTATTTGTTGAAAAATCTTTTTAAATCTTCTGTTACTTCTCTTTTCTCTTGGTTTTGGCAATGCAGAGGGAAACAGCCAATGCAAAGTTACCAGCTCCAGGTTTAATGGCCCTGGGTAGGGTCTTTCGAGAGGGCTTGGTCCCTTCATTCCCTCTGAGCAAGAGGTGAGTGCATGCTGTATACTCACAGAGCTGAGGCCACAGAGAACAAAAGAGTCTCTCGCCCCAAAGACACCGGAGAGTAACTAGAAAATACAGATGGGTAACAAATGTATGGTGTGATACATGCTACATACAATAATTTATACGGTGCTATGAGAGCCCGGGTATCAAAGTAAGGTAAACTGAGAAAAGAGTGCAAGGAAAATTTTTTGTAGCTTGGCAACTGAGTGACTACGATTTATTCAGTCAAATAAAGGAAGGAGATGAGGAACTCTCAGCCAGAGAGCATGATGCACAAAGGTATGAGAGAGTCTGGTCCCCTGGGAACCATACGCAGTTTCATTTGTTGGAAATTTGGAAGAAGATGGAGAGGTTCCAAAGGGCAGGCTGCATGAACCGGTCCAACCACTTTGTAGCACACAGTGAAGTTAATGGTGCGTGATCAAAGGATTTTACAATTGTGTTCGTTTGCTTGTTTGTTTGTTTTGGTACCGGGGATCTGGTCCTTGAGCTTGGGAGGCAGGCGGTGGAACTACTGAGCTAAATCCCCCGCCCAGAAGGATTTTAATCAGAAGAGTAAAGATACTAGATACTAGATTGTGCTCTGAGGGGTTACTGTAGTAGTGATAAGAAAGAGATTGAAAGGAAAACAAGCCTGCAAATAGAGATAGTCCTTGGGTTGGTGAATGTAAAAACAAATGAGAAAATTGCAATTTAAGAATGTAATAGTGGGGATACAAGTAAATAGATGGCTGTAAGATGCAGGGAGTAGGCAAAGCCTTAACACCTGGTGAGCAAGTAGACATGACAGGCAAGGGGAGAAGAAGAGACAAAGATTATTTGCAAACAGCTGGCTTGGGCATCTAGACTCACTGGGGCTGCATTTACTGACAGCACACACAGGATGAAGAAATGGATTTAAGGGGTTAAATAATGATCCACTTTAGATATTTTAGGCTGAGTTCCCTTTGAAATGTGTAGACTAGACTGAGTGTTTAAGGGATGCAATAGATTCCACTGGGCATTTCAGAAGCAGATATAGGCAGAATACAGGTGGTAGTCGATAGCACAAACATAACAGAGAAAGAATAGAAAAGAGACTAAAGAACCAAGGAGAAAAGATGAGAGAACGTAAATACTTGATTTTAGCCAAAAGGCTGAGAAGTGATGAGAGAATGTAAATACTGAGAAAGAGGAAAGAGAGAGAGCCAAAGAGAGAGAGAAAATATGACAAGCTAAAAACTGTGTTGACACTCAAAATTTAGGACTCGGTTCACATGTCACTCTGCCAGAAAAACTGTCTCAACCTCTCCCCAACCCACCCTAATAAACTGCTTTCACCTTTTGCTCCTAAGCATAGTGATAGTCCAGAAGCCACGGCATTATTTTGAACCAGTACTTAACCTGTCTCCTCTGTTCCCGCCTCAGACCCAGCCTATAAAACCTTCAAGAGGAGGGTCTGAGTTTTCCACATCCTTTCATGTCTTCAACACCTAGTTTGATTTCTGACACAAAATATCTGGTCTAAATATTTGTTCAACAAAATATAAATCAAAAAAGGAAAGTCATCCAAATAACAGGAAATGATTGGCTGTATGAATTACTTCCAAGAAATCCAGTCAAAACATTGTACTTAAAAACAAGATGATCAATTGGCAGTGTCTTTGGCAAGAGAACTTAAGAGAACTACGAGAAGCAGAAACCAACTATAGAAGTGGGTTGAGACAGCAGAGGGAAGTAAAATTACATTTCTCTCTTGAGAAGTTTAGCAGTGAGTGGTTTCATTACGTGATAAAACAGTTGGTCAGAAAAAAATTTTACCTTAATAAACTCTTAAAATATTGTATAACTTTTGAAGCAGTTCCTTCTGTTTTATTATAATGACTTCTTTGCCTAAAACATACTAAACATATATTCTATAAGAAGTGATACTTTTCTGGACATGGTGGTGCACACCTGTAATCCCAGCACTCTGGGAAGCTGAAGCAGGAGGATGGCAAGTTCAAGTCCAGCCTGGGCATTAGCAAGACCCTGTCTCAGAATAAAAAATATATAAATGTAAAAAAAGGCTGGGGTTGTAGTTTAGTGAAAAGACCCTGGGTTCAATCCCCAATACTGCAAAAAGCAAAAAATAAAAAAGTGACATGTTGATAGATATGTTGATATTATGGTTC
The DNA here is from genome assembly GCF_053883595.1 of Heterocephalus glaber. Taxonomy (NCBI): domain Eukaryota; kingdom Metazoa; phylum Chordata; class Mammalia; order Rodentia; family Bathyergidae; genus Heterocephalus; species Heterocephalus glaber. The sequence goes on from NW_028258317.1 coordinate 54,414,033, forward strand.
TAGGAAAAGTCACTCTCACCAATTTATTTGACACGACAGATTATCAGAAACTACCATAAAAATTTGCATTATGCTATAGTTTGCATAAACCTAGATAATTTTCCTTATATATACCAAATAAAAAGCTAAGGTGATGGCACTTTTTAGGATTTTTCGGTCTTTTTTCATACGCCCCATTTTCGTGTTTCTAACCACTCTCTTGTCTACACTGTCCTTTGTGCTAGAGGCTACATCTCTGTGTTATGTCCTTACCTTAACTGCACTTTGCATAAAGACACTTTGAGCCAAAAACAGGTTGAAAAATTGTTGAAGAAAATGATGCAAACAAATATTTAACTTAACAAACTTCCATTTTATGACATTTAATGCACAAATTATTAACTTCAAAATGTCACTCACTACTTATAAAAACTTGTTTTTGTCATTTGAAAAAAATTGAATGTCATGGATTCAGATGGAATTCATCATAATTTTTCATTAAAATTAATGGAAATACTTTCTTCACTTAATGGCTGTTCATTTAGCAGCAGAAATTTCAGAAATGAGGTGAAGTTTTGGCAAAGGCCTAGTGTAGTGAAAATAGGAGGGTGATGGAAAATAAAAGTGGATTTTTTTAAAGATGAAAGAGAGTTTAATATAATTAGATCCCAAGGGGAAATAAAAACACATAGGGGAAAACGGAGTTACAGAAGTCAGAGAGCATCACTGATAACAAATGACTTTTTGAGGAAGTTAAAGGAAAGAGAAAAAGGAACACAGATGGCTGGATAAATGCAGTTTGAAGGCCATTGTTCTTAGAGAAACTGAGCAGAATTGAGAAAACACAGGCTACCGAGCCAGATCAGTGGGTCAGTAGGAAGAGGAAGTGATGAGTGCGTAGGGCCCAGTGATTGGATGTGGTACCTAGTAAACAGTAGTCCACAGTTTTGCATGAAGGTATTTTTTAGATCTGATGATCATTTCAAGTGGACACTGAATAAACAATATTACCCTCGGTATGTGGGTAGGCCTCATCCTATCAGTGGAAGCCGTAAAAGAAAAGAAGAAGGTCTCCTAAAGAGAAAGGAATTCTGTCTCAACTGCCTTCAGGCATCAACACCTCTAGGAATTTCCACGCTGCCAACCTGCCCTGCAAAATTTTTATTTGCTAGTCCCACCTTTGTGTGAACCTCTTCCTAAAAATAAATCAATTTCTAGATAGACAAGTGCATATTATCTCTCTCTCTCTCTCTTTCTCTCCTTCTCTCTCTCTCTCTCCCTCTCTCTCGCTCATTTCTGTATTTTTGGAGAGAAAAGGGAGAAGACATCCAAGGAGACCCACCTCCTACTCTGTGCGTGCCTGATGAAATCATAGATGTCATCATCTGCTGAGAGGCTGCGGCGCTGCCGAGGGAGCAAGTTGACACCTAGAAAGGTGCGAGAACATCACTGGAGCAAGGACAGCTGTGGCTCACTCACTAGTGCCACAATGGCAGACTACATTTTTCTAATGAAGTCCAGAGGAGTAGTTCTCAAAGCACAGACCCCAGAAGAACAGCAGTAGCATCACTTGGGACTTGCTGAAAATGTAGATCTCAGGGCTCCTCAACCCAGACACCATGACTGAGAAATCTTGGTATTTTGCATCCCAATCCTTGGATATCTTTCATTAGGAATGTCATGTGGTTAATTTTCATAATGTATGTGTGAAACACTCTTTATACGATCTTTATTTGCACCATAGTTTTTTGGGTTTCGAATACAAAGTTTGTAGTTATTTTCTATCAGCACCTTGAAAACATTATTCCTGGATTCTGGCATCTGGCACAGATGAGAATTCTGTTGTTCATCTAATGAGTACTTGTTAGCAGGGATTTTGTCTCTGTCTCCTGTGGCTTTTGAAACTTTACCCTTTGTGCTCGGGATTCTGCAATATTACCATTCGTGTCTTTCTTTCTAGTTATCCATTTCACTCTTCTTTATGCTTTTTTAAATGCAAGGATTTATGAATTTCTTAAGTTGAGATTTTCAGCTGTTTCTCTGAATATTGTTTTACATCATCATTTTTCATCTCTCTTCTGAGCTTCCTGTTGCATATCTTCTGAAGCCTCTTAATCTTCTCTGCCACATCTCTTTCCTGAGTTTCCATATTTTTCTTATTTTTCTCTCTCTTCCATTCTTGTGAGTTTCCAAAACAATTTTAAAGCACTATTTTCTTCTTTAGCTGTGTCAGCCTAGAGTTGATCCAAACTATTGTGTTTCAATTCTCTGTCTGTAATCCTCCAATTTAATCCAACCTTAAATTCATATCTGTGTGGCCTTCCCAACTTCTAATGGTGACTAGCAACAACCTCTCCCTTACTCCCCATATCCTTGATGACACTGCAGAAATTAGTTTCCTATTCAGTGCCACTCAATGGGGACTTGCTTAACTTCAAGCAGTAAAACTTACACAGCTTCTTTTTTGGGTAAAAACCTTGATGGAAATGATAGCCCTGAGCCACTTTCCAGACTTCTTTGTTAACCAGGGGAATCTGACTCTCCTGATTTCAAGAACCTCCTACCTGCTTTCAGACACATAGGCCACAGGTGCCAGAACCAACCCTCAATCTCAGCTTTGGGGTTTTGTTGTATTTCTCTTTTTTTTTTTTTGGTACCGGGGATCAAACTCGGGTCCTTGCACTTGCGCAGCAGGCGTAAAAACCACTGAGCTAAATCCCCGGCACCTTGTTGTATTTCTAATACAGGGAGATGTTGTTCTTTTTATTTCTATATCTAGTACTTTTAATACTGCCATGTGTTTGGACCCAAGTTGGCAGCTCAAAGAATACATTTATAATGACTTCTTGACACATGAGATCTGACAAAGAATGCTTTGATATGTTCTTAGGGCCCAGGAAGGTATACAGAATAATATAGACATCTAGTTTCCCTTCTACGTGTAAGAGGCTTGAAGTTATCACTCCATATGAACAATAAGTAAAATGAACAAAATGAAAATGAAAAACTCTAGCTAAAACTGTCAGAGAAGCGAAGCCACAAAGCAAACTTCTACCTCAAAAACTGGAGAAACACAGGGGTGGTTATAAAGCATTACAATTTACCAGAGCAAAAATCCATGAGTAGAAACTTCTGAGAGAAAGGGTAGGAAAATCTACTCTGTAACTGAGTTCCTGGAACTTTGATGTAGACAAACAAGTTTGCATGTTAAAAACACCCTAAAGACCCATTGATACGGGAGATCTTACACTGTTATGATTTAACCTCCAAGTTCTCTACCAAATTCTCACAATGAAGACAGGGAAGAAATCCACTGAGGCCCTTTGCAAGGGGAGGGAGAAAAGCAGCCACTTTGAAATATGCCAGAACATTCTACTCTTGCCAAATTCTGCCCCCAAGAGAAACTATTTTACTAGAATGGAACCTAATGCATATTTAAGAGTTTAACCTACTTAAAGAAAGGGAAATACCAAATCCAGTTGGCTGTTCCCATCCTCTACTACCGAAGAAAAGTGGGGAGGGGGAACAAGAAGCACTTGTGAAATTCACAGCCCAGGGGCACAGGCTCATCAAAAGGCTGAAATCTAATTATAGGATTATAGAATGCTTCCCTTCCGCCCATATTTTACCACCATGTCATTAACAGTTCACTTCCTGCAGATCCTTTCATCAACAAATCACATCTAGCTTTCAACCAAAAAAAAAAAAACTGCAAGGTATACTAAAATGCAAAAACTACCAATTGATGACACAGACCAAGTATCAGAAACACTCAGGTATGACATGTGTTGAAGATTTAGCTCAGTGGTTTCACTGCCTGCCTCGCAAGCACAAGGTCCTGAGTTCACTCCCCAGTACCAGGAAAGAAAAAAAAAGTTAAGGGCTTTAATGGGAAATGTAGCTAACATATAACCAGAGAGATGGAAATTCTAAGCAAGAACTGAAAAGAAATACTAGAGATCAAGAGCACTGTAGCAGAAATGAAGTATGCCTTTGATGAGTTAATTAGTATACTGGACACAGAAAAGGAAAAAATCTCTAAGATTCAGAATAAGCCAAAATTAATTTCCAAATCTGAGCGCAAAAAGAAAAAGGACTGATAAAAATATACCAAAATATCCAACAACTATAAAGGGGATAAATGTACAATAGGAATACATGAAGCAGAATGATGTATAATGAAAAATTTGTATATCTACATATATATATATATATATAACCAATTAAATTTCATCTTCTATACATTTCTCTTGGAAGATAATCTAAATACTCTCACTATATTTTTGTGAAATTTCTTCATAATTGTTGTACCAGCGAGAGAGAACCAACCAAAGACCGATATTAAATCCACACAGGAGTTTATTACCGGCCAGACCCGAGCCGAGCATTGGACTTGAGCCCTGACTCGGGGGAGACAAACATGTTTTATACACCTTTGAGGCCAACAGTTTCTAGGCCCCCCTATGGGAGAGAACTAGTAAAGCAAGGGAAAGGTACAGAAGCGGAACGTCCTGCCTTTAGAACATTTGTAAAAGAATAGTTGATTAATTGTTGTTTCTAAGAGACTCTCTAAGGGGGGAGGTTTCTAAGCGTCCTCCTTTTGAGTTCATCTAAAGGGCAGGCAGGTGGGTCAAGCAGCAAAATGGAGTCTGTCTTGCTAACTAGGGTCTTTCAATAATTAGTTTATAATCCACAGCAGAACACCATCCTCAAGGTCATACTTTGTAAACAGCAATACAGTATAGAGATGCTGTAGACTGTCACTGTGAAGTACTTTGATAGGTCTAAACAAGTGTTAGCAAACCCTTGCCACACATCCTGTTGTAGATTGTGGTAAGTAGTTGTTGTATTCTTTCTCAATGTAAACCGGCAGTGCCTTATAACCCTTCTCAACATAATGCACATGTCAGTCCAATTTTCTGAAGATACCACCCAAAATAAATTTTGCTTACCAACACTTCCTAAGACGTTTCTTGGCAAATTCCTTCTATAAAACATGAAAAATGTCAAAAATAGAGTCAAATAAATTTGAAAACACTGGCTCAAAATAAAATAAATTCTTTTGTTAACTGTCAGCCTTAACAATATTCAATATAAATCAGTATTTTCTGAACTCCTTAACCCATGATGGAGAAGCTCATAGAAAAAGTGTTCTCTGAAACACAATTTGAAAACTTTTGTTCTAGAAGCGTCCATGGATGTATTATTCACAGAAAAGTAAAAAAAGTTTAGGAGATGTGGATAGTTGTGTTGTCGTCAGCGAGCCCGCTCGAGGAACAAGGTTCAGGAACCCGGACTGGGAGGGCAAGGCGCGGAATCTCCAAGCAGACTCCTGGAACGCTTCCGCTTTATTGAGAAAATGTACAGGTTTATATAGGGTAAAGCGGGGGTGGAGCCAGGGTGATGTAGAGATATTTGGCACTTCATTATTGGATAGGGTAAAGCGGGGGCAAGACCAGGACAGGACTGGGAGGTTTGGCACACTATTATTGGCTGCCGGGAAACTATGAATTTGGGGGCTGAGGGGAATGGAGTCAGGACCTTGGAGGTCTTTGAGAGAAGCAGCCTGTCTGTCTAAAGTCAGGTCTCAACACACCGGAGAGTGGGTAGCCACTGTTCTCAGCTCTCGGAGTTTGCTCACAAGAGGTGGGTGCAGCGCACCTGGCTCAGCCAGACATGAACTTGATCCTCACAGTTGTTTAGGTTAATGCTATAGATCAGTAGTTTAAAACTTTTCCCCATGAAGGGTATATGGATGTTTTGGGCTTTACAAACCATGAAGGCTCTCTTTCAACTACTCATTTCTACACAAAAGCAATCAGGGTCAATTCCTTGTGGGGTTATGTCCCAATAAAACATTGTTTACAAAGAGAAGTCTGCAGGCTGCAGTTTGCTGAACTCTGCTGTTAAAAAAGTGACAGTGGTGCTTTCCCATAAAACATTTTCATGTAACAAATACTAAGTGAGTGACCACTATGTGTTTTTTTGGTTCCATTAATATTACTGAATGCATGAATAGGTAAATGAATGTATACAAAGAAGACTGTGGTGTTTAAGGCACAGACACTACAAAGTGTTACATTTACATGTGGGTTTCCACTTGATGTTTTTGTAAGATTAGTATTTTATTTTTGTATCAACATTCCATAGAGGAGGAAACTGAGACTTGAACTTCCTTTTAGTGGCCACGCCAGAGATGGCATCTAGGAATGAAGGGTATTCGCTCATGCACACATCCTCTATGGCATTTCTAAGTCATGGATGTTTCACATATCATCTTGACATTGGTCCTCATTTTGGTGTGAGTCCTACGAATATTACACCCTAATTTTAAGTCATGGAAAAATGAAGTAATTGGGTTCATCTAGCGCAACCCTGTAGTGTTTATATGCTCCAGGATGGGTCAGGTTCTTGAGTTGTTGAAAGAGATTGACCCCATCTTTTTCCACTTCCAGCTTATGAATCCTCTGGCTGAACTTAAAACTTGGCCAGTGGCAAGGAAAGTGAGCTGTGCCTCTGTTTTTTTCAATGTTTTGTTTTGAGCCTTAATGGAAAAGCTTTATTTAGATCTGGCTAGCTTTTATTCAGCAAAACTTTCCAAACAAACATTTCATGGCTTAGGGTTTTTCCACGCTCTGTTGATTTTTTGTTGTTGTTTTTTTTGCTTTTTTTGGTACAGGGGCTCAAACTCGGGACCTTGTGCTTGTGAGGCAGGCGGCGGCAGCACTGAGCTAAATCCCCAGCCCCTCTGTTGATTCTTATAAATCAGGTTATTCCCAAGAATGTTTGGACTTTGTTTCGGTCATCACCGGCTTCCCCTTCCATGCCTGCTTCCCATGCCAGCTCTTTCATTCAGACATCCGCTACCCACGGTTACACTGTGTCCTTTCCTAGGAAAAAAGAGTCCCAAGAAGACCATCATTTATCATCTGACAACCACAGAAGCAAGAAACAGGACGTGATTTATAATGAAAAGGAGACTGGTTGGTGCCTGTGTTTACTTTCTCAAGCTCTGTTCCACCGTCCTTTCTCATTGTAACCTTTCTGAATAAACACCAGGAGTTAGCCTGTTTCTGATAAAAGAAACCACTAACCCCCCTTCGAACAATATACCAAGTTGCTGAAGTGAAACAATTAGCATCATGGCCAGACATGGGGCTCCATTTCAAAAAAAAAAGGGCTCGGTTCCTCAGAATTCCTTAGGCTTGGCTGCCCTGCTGGCCACAGAAGCAACCACTAGAATGTTTAACAGAACAAATGTTAATGTCTGCCCCAGCCATTTGTTTCTCTTCCTAGACTTCCTATGGAAATTTTCCTATGAAACAGATCTGAGAGCCCAGATGAACAAAGAGCTTCCTTCTGAACAACTGTCTCCCACTCCCCTACCCTGAGCCAAATCAGATGAAAGCAGAAAATTGTTCTCAGATTGCACAAACAAAATTTGGGTCTCACAAGGGCTCATAAGAACTGGAAAAAGTGGGGGACATTCTTCAATTGGTTCAAATTTCTGATCTAAATGAAAGCAAATTCCTGGGATTCTCCTTTAACTAGCATCGTTCAGTGAGGCCAGTTCTCAAACAAAAGTATTGCTGCAATGTCCGCCAACAGGATTGTTACCACTTATAAACATCTGTAGATTTAACTGACCTCAGAGCTCTGGAGAGCAGGAAATCCAGGCCTTTGTTATTTCCACAGAACAAACCAACCCTAAGCCAACAAGGGACAAAAACAAATCAAAGCAAACAGAAAATGAGAAGAGATAGGTGTGACTGATGGAAGGCAGACACAGAGACAGGGTAGAGGGCAGAGGGTTTGTTCTTAGGATGTGTAATATAAAGCAAAGAACACCTGCCTGGCATGTAGAACCATGTTTTCCAAAAGCAATTTTTTACTTGCTAAAATTCCAGTTTGGTTGCTTAACCTGTTTGTTTTTCCATTCACACTAAAGAATAACACACTTGAACATAACTCATCTGTCGCATATGACTTGCATTTACTAGTTGTTCAATCTGTAAATATAACTTCATAGAATTAGATGTTTCCTGAGCTCCTCCAGCACTAAAATTCTATAAATGATTTTGTCCTTTACAGTTTCAGAAAGCTGTATTTTTTCCCTTCCCTAAGAATTAAGGGGAACTTATAGGGACTAAAGTAGATCCAGGTTTGCTTAGAAGCAAGATTATACCTGCCACGGTCTGATGAGGAGATAGATACCAGTTTGAGCTCTTCAGGAACAAAAATATAGGAGCCTTTATTTTTCCTCTTTCCCAGAGTATTGCCTCTTGGATATTTTATACCTGCTTTGGAGATAACAAAGAATATAAGACTCAAATCAAGTCTCATACAGTATCTGTTAGCAATGCTAAGTAGAAGTTTGGTGCCAAAGAGTTCTCAGAATTAAGCTGACGTTTATCTGTAATTTTCCATTAGCATATTTCTGTAAAAATTAATTTTCATATTTCAACAATAGTAACATACCTTTTTTCACATTAACATCTTCGGCATGAAGATGCCATTTTACAGCCATAGAGTTGCATTTTGCAATCCCTATACTTGAGGCAGTAGTTAATACCCAGGAACCTAGCACATAGGTCATAACTATTCATATGAATGCCAACACTTCTATGGAGTTATTTGCAATCTGGTTCTACAGTGCTGAATTAACTACTGTTTAAATGTTTTCAAAACATTTTAATATGACCATATTTTTGTATAGCCAAGTACTTCATAGGGACTAGGAAAGACGATGTTCACAAATTGATGGTGTAATAATCTGTTATAGAGATGAGTACAAAATGATTGCCTATCACAAGACAAAGATTCAAATTAAGGCAGGATAAATTGGCAAATGCTTTGGAATAGTTGAGAAACATTTCAAAGCAGTAAGAGGCTAGTGTGACCAATTAATATGGAGTGGATTATTGTTCCTTCTTTGTGTTCCTTAGTAGTACATAATATAATGATGAGTCTTGGAAATGATGGGGATCTGCTCGTTGATGAACTATACTGTCTGCCTCGTGACTAACTGAATGTCAGGTAGATCTTGAAAAGAGGTTGAGGTAATATGAGGTGTTGTGCATCTGAGTCTCACAGAAAATCACTCTCTTCATTTCCCTCCAACCCTCAGAGTAGATAAAACCATCTATTGCCCATCCCAGCCAACATCACATTCATCCTGACTCTGCCTACATACTCAAAATTAGTCATTACACTTAGATGAAATGTTCTCGCCAATACCTTACAGACCAGTTCTTCCTACATGATTTTCTCTCTTGGTTAACGTCTTCTGTATGCACCTAATCTCAAGAAAAACATTCTTGTCCATACTAGATAATAAATGCCCACTTCTTTTATCACTTTCCCCCGTGCCAACTCCCAAGCTACCTCCGCTGTGCCTACCCACCTCCAGGGCTCCCACAGAGCTCACCCATTCAACTCTGTCCAACACCAACTGCATTCACACTCAGGAGTACCTGTTTTCAAAACTTGCTCCCACCCTGACTCCTTCTCTAGAAATCACAGGGGGACAAGTACATAATGGGCTCCTACTATTTCTTTGGATTCTAATTCTGGTTGTACATCTCAGCAATATTAGATGTCATTTGAAATTGTCTTGTTACTGAAATTCTTTTTTCCGACTTTTGAAATGCCATTTCTCTTGTGTTTCCTTCAATGTCTCTGAAAACTGAGTTATCCTTTCGTCCATCTTTGCCACATGATGTCACAGTTACATCTATCTGACTACTAACAATTTCCTGCCACACCATAGTCTCTCTGGCCCCAGGTATGTGTTCATACTGTAACTTTTACTTCCAACGTTTTTCTTAATGGTCACTTCATCTTTGAAGCCTTTTCCTTAGGTAGAATGAATTCCTCCATTGACAGCATAGGCCATTTCTATATAACTCATTCCTTCAAAGATTTCCTCGAAAAATAATCCAGGTATCAGGTACTATTCTGCAGTAGGGTAAGGGGCATAGACCTGGCGAGTTTATTATCTAGTCAGGGAGAAAGGAATATGTCAAAGTCACGTGTGCTACTGGGGGGGGAGTATGAGTGCTATGTGAGCCCTGGGCACTAGATATAATATGGCAGTTAAACTGAGACCTGAAAAACACAAAAAGTAGCTTTGCCAAGAAAAAAACTGGGGAGGAAATACATCTGTGTAGAGAAAAGTGTGTATGAAAACCTACAGATAAAAGAACTTGTGATGAGTTTGGAGACCTGAAAACATGTGCTTAAATACAGGGGAAATATATGGCACACACGGTTAATAAAACTGATGACTGAACACAGATCGTGAATTAGAAAAGAAGACACTCCCATTTCGACTTTCCTGATTCAACAGAGCAACTAGTTCCTCAATTTGGCCTTCTTGATCTAGCAATTTTCTTTGTCTCTAATGCTCTCTTATGATTACATTTTTTCTTTATGCTTTTTTTTTCTTAATATTCTGCCAGTAGTCAGAGTGAGGAGTGAGCAGACAGGTAAGGACTTCCTCCACGTAGAGTTAGGGCTGCCACTCCCCGCCCCCACCCAGCCTCTGAGCAACAAGCGGAGCCGCGCAGGCACCTGCAGGAACCCCGCCCCCACGCCTCCCACCCCCAACCCGCCTCTGGCCTCCTGGCTGGGTTGGTACCCGGTTCCACACTGCAGAGGCACATCGGGTCATAAAGGCCATTGTCCTGAGCTCCAGAAGATAGAGCAGAAGTGAATGACAGAAAGAGGGCCTCTCTAAGGCTCCTTGATGAAAACTGGAGCACACTGGAAAAGTGAAGAGAATCTCTGCAATAAAGGCACACCAGATCATGGTAGTTGGTAAGTTGGAAGGATCATCACCTCCCATCAGAACCTGGACTATCTTAAGGGGAAGGGCATCTGGAACCTGCAGTAGAACCTTGCAGAGTTCAATCCTGCAGGAGGACAGGGAGGTCAGTTTGGGACTTGCAGCCAGAAATCTGCCTGAATCTCACGGGTCTGCTACTGGCTTGCTGAGACTCATTGACTTATATCTGTACACTGCTATCCATGCTGCCTATTGTGACAGCAGAGACATACCCTGAAGGAGGCCCTTCATTTTCTTTGTTATTCTCAAATTATTATTTTTTTATTTTTAATTTTTATTTTTCCTACTCTTTTCAAATTTTTCTTTTTCTCTTTCTTCTTTTTATTTTTCTTTTTTTCTTTTTTGTCTTTTCTTTCTCTCTTGCTCTCTCATTCTCCCATATTGTTCATCTCGCTTTTTGTTCCTGTTCTGGCCCTAATTTGGATTTCTTCTTTTTCTTTACTTCTCTTTTTCCTTTTCTTGATTGTCATTAGTTTTAAAGGAAAGTGAATACAGTTTCTAGCTTTCCTATTGCTGTTAGGTTGTTCTGTTCTTATCTTTGTTCCTTCATTCTGTCTTTTCCTCTTGTCTTCAACAGTTTCCTAGAGTTTCCATGATCTTCCTCTGTCCTCTGGCCTCACTACTAACCTTTCCCTATCCTTCTACCTATCTATCCCTCCTTCCCCAACTCCTTCTAAGTCCCCATTCTGAAGGATCAAGTTGCTATATTGAAGAGTTTATTCACTTTTCAAGAGTTTATTTACTATAAATATATTTTGTGCTGGTCCTTGATTTCGATTTAATTCACACAGTTAAAGGTGATAGATTAGTAACTACCACAAATTGTTATTTCCTAAACTGTGCTTGATGCTATTGTGTTGCTGACTGTATCACTTGGGCAAAGGTGTTGTGACTGATCTAATCAGGTGACCTTCCTGGTATAATGAAAATGAGATAGCCTTAGAGTCATTAGAGACTCAAAACCTAAAGACCAGCTATATCTGGAAGACACCTCTGAGAAGCAATCATTCTGTAAGGGTTCTAAATACAAGCAACAAAAATATTTACAATAAGCAATATCAAGGTATCAACCCAGGAATTAAACCAAGGACAGTATCAACAACAAAAAGTAGAAATGAGAAGACATTTAAGCAAAGTACAAACCCAGACTTCCACCCCACGAAAGGCAAATTCTGGGAGAAATGAGGTGGAAAAGTCTGATAATCAACCACCTGGACACCCTGAACTGATAGCACAGGAAGTAACGAGACAGATGAACGAGGCTCTAGAAAAATTCAAATCAGAAATAATCTCCCAGATAACTACAGAAATGGTGAGCAGAATGAAAGACATGATTAGAGACTCTAGAACAGATATAGATAAAAAAAAAAAGATAAGTTTTGGACCATGATGGAAACCATGAATGCCCAACATAAGAAAGAAATGGAATCCATGAAACAGATTCAAACAGATATTCAGGAGATTAAAAACTCTATTGAAAGCATACACAGCAGACTGAGGCAATCTGAAGACAGAATATCACATATAGAAGACAGAATGGCAGTCAGTGATCATGAAAACAGAGATCTCTTAAAAAATAGTAACAGACCATGAGAAATCAATCCAGCAGCTCCTAGATGATGCAAAGGAGAATAATACAAGACTGACAGGAGTCCATGAAAAAGCAGGATAAAGTATAAATGACATTAAAAAATTGTTCACAGAATTAATGACAGAAAACTTCCCAAAAAGAGCAAAAGAATTTGACAAACAGATAAGTGAGGCATATAGAACTCCAACTAGCCATGATGAAAAAAATCTACACCTAGACTTATAATAATCAAGATCCTGGAAACCCAACAGAAGAACAAAATACTACAAGCAGTTAGAGAAAAGAAAAAAATCACATGCAAAGGAAAGCCCATCACAATCACAGCAGACTTTTCAAAACAAACCCTCAAGAAAAGGAGAGCCTGGAGTGAGGTATTTCAAGCCCTAAAAGAAAACAACCTCCAACCTAGACTGATGTATCCTGCAAAACTATCTTTCAGAATTGATGGGGAAATAAGATACTTCCATGACAAAGAACACCTGAGAAACTTCGTGAATGCCAAACCAGCACTCCAAAAACTTCTAAACAATATCCTAGAAAAAGACAATGAAGGTCACAACTCCATGAGGTCCAACAGAGCAAATTCATCAGACAAGGCAAGAAATTAAAAGGAGAGGGAGAAAAATTAAAAAGAACCAACAACAGGAAAATAACATGAAAATGATAAGTCAATACATATCAGTTATAAACATCAATGTTAATTGCCTCAATTCACCAATCAAAAGAAATAGACTGGCAGAATGCATTAAGAAGCAAAATGCAACAATATGCTGTATATAAGAAACGCACCTAGTTCAAAAAGAAACTTATAGGCTGAAAGTAAAAGGATGGAAAACAGTTCTCCATGTGACAGGAACCTGGAAAAAAGCAAGGGTAGCTATCTTATTTGCATACAAAGTAAATTTCAAACCCACTAATTAAGAGAGACAAAGAAGGTCACTACATCCTTGTAAAGGGAACAATCCAAGAGGAAGACATGACAATCATAAATATATATGCACCAAATACTAATGCCCCCAACTATACAGAACAAGTATTAGAGGACATGAAAAACCAAATAAACACTAATACAATTATCACAAATAGACAGATCATCGAGATTAAAAAATCAACAAAATACTAGAACTGAACCAAGCTTTTGAACAAATGGACTTACTAGATGTCTACAGAGTGTTCCACCCTACAAAATCAGAATATACATTCTTTTCAACTGCACACGGGTCATTCTCCAAAGTAAACCACATACTAGCTCATAGAACATGTTTAAGTACATGCAAAGGAATTGAAGTTATTCTGTGTATATTAGCAGACCATAGTGTAATTAAACTAGAGAGCAATAGCATAAGAAACTGCAATAACTTCACAAACACATAGAAATTGAATAATACTATGTGGTCACAGAGGAAATTAAAGAAGAAATTACATAGTTTTTACAAATAAATGATAGTGCCAATACAACATACAGGAATTTATGGAACACAATGAAAGCAGTTCTGAGGGAAATTCATAGCAGTAAATGCCCATATTAGGAAAACAGAGCAAGCTCAAATAAACAACCTAATGCTGAATCTTAAGCTCCTAGAAGAAGAAGAGCAAGACAAACCCAAAGCTCGTACAAAGGAGGAAATTATAAAGATCGGAACAGAAATCAATGCAATGGAGACTAAGAGAATGATACCAAAAAAATCAATGATTTGAAGAGTTGGTTTTTCAAAAGAATAAATAAAATTGATAAACGCTAAGTCAACCTTATGAAAAAAAGGAAAGAAAAGGCTCAAATCCATGCAATTAGGAATGAAAAAGGTGAAGTCACAACAGATCCAGCAGAAATCCACAGGATCATCAATACCTACTTTGAGAACCTGTGCTTTAATAAAATGGAAAACACAGAAGAAATGGACAGATCTCTAGATACATATGAATTACCAAATTTGAATGAAGATATACAAATTCTAAATACCCCAATTACAATCAGTGAAATTGAAAACATAATTAAAAATCTATCAACAAAGAAAAGCCCAGATCCTGATGGCTTCACTGCTGAATTCTACAAAACATTCAGAGAAGAACTATTGCCACTATTCTTTAAACTTTTCAATGGAATTGAAAAGGAAGCAATACTTCCAAATTCATTCCTGGAAGCAAGTATTACTTTGATTTCAAAACCAGGGAAAGACCCAACCAAAAAAGAGAACTACTGGCCAATCTCCCTAATGAACATAGATGCAAAAATCCTCAATAAGATACCGGCAAACAGAATAGAGAGGGTCATCAAGAAGATCATACACCCGGACCAAGTTGGATTTATCCCAGGGATGCAAGGATGTTCAACATACATAAATCAATAAATGTAATACACCATATTAACAGAGTCAAGGACAAAAACCATAAGATCATCTCAATAGATGCAGAAAAAGCATTCGATAAAATTCAACACCCATTCATGATAAAAACCCTGCAGAAAATTGGAATAGATGGTCTTTATCTCAACTTGATAAAGGCTATAAAAAAACCAACAGCCAACATCATATTAAATGGTCAAAAACTGAAAACCTCACTAAAATCAGGAACAAGACAAGGATGTCCACTATCACCACTCCTGTTCAATATAGTTTTGGAAACATTAGCCACAGCAATTAGACAAGAGAAAGAAATAAAAGGAATAAAGATAGGAAAGGAAAAAGTTAAACTGTCATTATTTCCTGACAATATGATACTCTACATAGAAGATCCAAAAAACTCTCCCAAAAGACTTCTAGACTTAATTGACAGATTCAGTAGAATAGCTGGTACAAAGTCAACACTCAAAAATCAATACCCTTCTCATACACATATAACAGACTCACTGAAAGAGAAATTAGAGAAACAATTTCTGTCACAATAGCATCCAAAACAACAAAATATTTAGAAATCAATCTAATGAATGAAGCAAAAGACCTTGACATTTAAAACTACAGCACTCTGCAAAAAGAGATTGAAGAGAATATAAGAAAATGGAAAGACATCCCCTGTTTCTGGGTAGGAAGAACCAATGTAGTGAAAATGGCCATACTTCCAAAGCTGCTATACAGATTCAATGCAATCCTGATTAAAATCCCAGCAGCATATTTCACAGAACTAGAGAAAACAATCCAAAAGTTCATCTGGAACCAGAAGAGGCCTAGATTAGCAAAAGCAATTCTAGGCAACAGAGTCATGGCAGGGGGTATCATAATTCCCAACTTGAAGCTGTACTACAAAACCACTGTGATAAAAACAGCATGGTACTGGCAAAGAAACAGACCTGAGGATCAGTGGAATAGATTAGAAAATGCAGAAGCAACTCCAGACATACTCCTCTACCTCATCTTTGACAAAGGAGCCAACCATCCTCACTGGACGAAAGATAGCCTGTTCAATAAATGGCATTGGAAAAACTGAATTTCAACTTGCCAAAGATTAAAACTAGACCCCTATCTTTTACCATGCACTAAACTAAAATTGAAGTGGATTAAAGATCTAAATATTAAAACAGAAATACTAAACTTACTGGAAGACAAGGTCGGTACAACTCTCGAAGACATTGGCATAGGAAAGGACTTTATGAACAAATCCTCAGTAGCATGGGAACTAGCACAAAGAATCAACAACTGGTATCTCATCTTATTAAAAATCTTCTGCACTGTGAGGCACCACCAACAGAACTAAGAGACAGCCTACAATGTGGGAAAAAATTTTTACCAGCTGTTCTACAGACAAAGGACTACTATCTAGAATATATAAAGAACTCAGAAAAAACCAGACCCCCCCAAATATAAAGACCCAGTTTAAAAATTGGCATCTGAAAAGAACAGACATTTCTCAGACAAAGCAGTAAAAGCAGCAAATAAATATATGAAAAAATGTTCAACATCACTGGTCATTCAAGAGATGCAGATGAAAGTAACATTGAGATTCCACCTCACCCCAGAAAGAATGGTTGCTATCATGAAATCAACCAATAACAAGTGCTGGCGGGGTTGTGTGGAGAAAGGAACACTTCTCCATTGCTGGTGGGAGTGCAGACCGATGCACCCTCTGTGGAAATCAATATGGAGATACCTCAAACAACTAGGATTGGAAGTCCCATTTAACCCAGCTATTCCTCTGCTGGGTATCTCCCCAAAAGAATGAAAAAAAATCATATCACAGTGATATATGCACACCCATGCTTACAGCAGCATAGTTTGTAATAGCTAAAACTTGGAAACAAACTTGCCCATCAATTGGAGACTGGATAAAGATGTGGGTTTTTTGGCAGAGAGGGCGAGCTGGTCCCAGCACCCGGAAGGAAGCTCCCTGCCTCCATCCCAGGCTCCTAGAGGAGAGAGGGTGAGCCGGTCCCAGCACCCAGAAGGAAGCTCCCCCGCTGCCATCCCCAGCTCCTAGGGCAGAGAAGGTGAGCCGTGTGGGTGCCAGAAGCACCCCACCACCACCATGGAAATGAGAAGACATATAAACAAACCTCAAAAGCAGATTTCTGGATCACCTACAGCAACTCCAAAGGGAAACGAGATGGAACAATCTGATACTCAACCACCTGGACTCTCTCAACTGGCAACAAAAGAGGATCTGGGAAAAATGAAATCAGAAATAATTACTCAGATAACACCAAAGATTGTGCTCATGGTGCAAGACATGATTAATAAGTCTGGAGAGGACACAGATAAAAAAATAGAGGATCTGAGGAATATGATGGAATCCCAACATAGGAAACAAATGGAATCCATAAAACAGATACAAACAGATTTCCAAGAGATTAAAAACTCCACTGAAAGTCTGCGCAGCAGAATGAACCAATGTGAGGATAGAATTTCAGATATAGAAGATAAGATTGCAATTAGTGACCAGGAAAAGAAAAATTGCTTTGAAATTGTAAGGGAACACAAGAAATCAACCCAGCAGCTGCTAGACGATGCAAAGAAGAATAACATAAGACTGATTGGAGTCAATGAAGAAAGAGGAGAGAGTGCAGATGACATAAAAAAACTCTTCACAGAAGTGATGGCAGAAAACTTCCCAAAGAGGGGAAAAGAACTTGACATACAGATAAGTGAGGCATGTAGGACTCCAACTAGGCTTAATCAAAAAAAATCTACACAAAGGCATATAATAGTTAGGATTCCAGAAATCCCACAGAAGAACAAAATTCTACAAGCAGTGAGAGAAAAGAAACAAATCACATACAAAGGAAAGCCCATCAGAATCACAGCAGACTTCTCAACACAAACCCTTAAGGCAAGAAGAGCTTGGAGTGATGCATTTCAAGCCCTAAAGGAAAACAGCCTCCAACCCAGATTGATGTACCCTGCAAAACTATCAAAATTGATGGAGAAATAAGATACTTTCATGATAAAGAGCACCTCAGGAACTTCATGAATACCAAACCAGCACTCCAAAAAATTTTAGACAATACCCTAGGAAAAGACAATGAGGATCACAACCCCAGGAAGCCCAGCAGAATGAATCCATTGGGTGTGACAAATTAAACAAAGGGGGAGAATCCAACAAAAAAAAAAGTCATGACAAGGCTTTTAAAACTTTTAACTTCATCTCCCTAATGAGTGTATAATTCAATCTTATTATTGTACTGATTAGTATTTTTCTAATTCTAGAGTTGCACACCACTCCTTGTGCTATACTGGCTGTTTATCATCTTCTTATGTCTACATTTTAATTGGGTTGTCTATTAATGAGGTCTAAGAATTCTTTATGTATTCTGGTCATAGGTTATATGCGTTGTAAATATGGTCTGTTTAAGGACTACTTTTCATTTTAATGATGTCATTTAAAGTTCTAAGTTTTGATGGAATCTCATTTATCAATTTTTTTCTTTTCTACATCATGTTTTTTGTGTCCTAGGTAGTTCTTGCCTACCCTGAATTCATAAATATTTTCCCTTATAATTTCTTCTTAAAATTTTATACTTCTAGGCTTTCTTATTTAGGTTCATAGATCCCTTCAAGTTATTTTCAAGTATGGAAAAAAAGGGTTGAGGTTAATTTTTTATATATGGATACCAGGTGTTCTAGTGCCATTTGTTGAACACACTATCTCTTCCTTGGCTCTTGAATTGAGTTTATATTCTATAAAAGGCTAATGTTAAATAATCTTTCGAAACTCAGTGGGCCATATATGTGTGGTTCTATTTCTAGATTCTCTGTTTTATTCAAATGATCTATATGTCTTTCCTTACGCCAACACTGCCTTGATTACTGTAGCTTTAGAAGAAGTCTTAAAATTGGGTGCTAAATGTCTTCCAACACTGTTTTGGTTTTTGTTTTTGGCTTTTCTGGGTCCTTTGTACTCCTACATAACTTTTAAATTTCAATATCCCATTCTTCATTTATAGCA
The DNA here is from genome assembly GCF_053883595.1 of Heterocephalus glaber. NCBI lineage: Eukaryota > Metazoa > Chordata > Mammalia > Rodentia > Bathyergidae > Heterocephalus > Heterocephalus glaber. Next base: position 54,432,821 of record NW_028258317.1, read on the forward strand.
AGTATACACAGACCTGAATTGTTATATATACCTTGTGTTTTCTAATCCTGCTAAATTCAAGTACAAGTTCTAGGGGCTCCTAGAGATTTCTTAGTATTTTCTCTGTAGATGATCATTTCATCTACATATAAAGATTTTGCTTCTGCTGCCAATCCCATCCTAGTTGTGTCATTTTATTGCCAGACTATTTTGGTGGGGCCTAGGTTTCAAAGTTTAATGGATAGATAAAGAGTAAGCATATCTGCCCTTGTTCCCCACCTTAAGGAGAAAGCATTGTATCTTCTCCATTCATATAAGGCATTCTCGCTGGAAGTATGGAGTACATGTCTTTAATTTGTTGAGAAGTTTCTGTTCTACTTCTAGTCTCCTGATAGCTTTTACCATGAACAGCTGTAGAATTTGGTCCAATACTTTTTCTCCAACTAGTGACAGGATCATATGGCTTTTTCCTTTCCTCTGTTAAAATGATGACTTTTGGGGGTGGATCTTCCAATGCTGAACCAACACTGCCATCCCTATAACAAAACCACTTTCTACATCCTGCCAGATCTGACTTCTAATAGTTCATTTTGTTAAACAAATTTCTATCTATGTTCATACTTTTTTCTTCTATTATCTTTATCCAGTTTTAGGATTAGGACAATGTTGAGTTCCTAAAATGAGGGGAGAAGTGTTCCTTTCTTCTGCTTTGTTTGATATAATTTATCAGTTAAAATGTTTATGAGCCTGTTGTTGTCATATAGGTAGGTTTTCAAGCTAGGAATATACTTTCTTTCATAGGTGCTATTCAAATGTTATATTTCCTCCAGAGTTAGTTTCATTAATTTGTCTTCTAAGTTACTTCTTAGAAGTTGTCAAATTTATTTCAAAAAAGATTTTTGTAATATGCTTTCTATATCCTTTTAAATTCTGTAAAATCTGTGGTAATGTCTCCTAGATCTTAATATTGTAATTTAAAAAATGTATAACTGATATCGTTTTACAGGAAGAAAAGGTCTAAAGGAGCAGGGGAATTGGGGGGGGTAGGGAAAGGGAAAAAAGGGAAAGGAAAAAATATGAGAAGAGGAAAAAAATGGAAACAAGGTCTTTGCAAATAAGGAAGGGTGGAGGGGGTGAAGGGAGGGCAAGGGGAGGGAAAAAAAAATAAGAACCAAGAGACTCATGTAATGGTACAAGATCCCAATGATGAATGTATCTCTATTGTATACCTAAAATGTACCAATAAAGTTACTGGGGGGGCAGGGGAAGATGTGGGTTTTTTATAAAATGGAGTACTACTCAGCCATAAAGAATGTGAAACTAGAGACATTTATAGCTAAGTGGATGCACATTGAGGCAATACTCTTAAGTGAAATAAATGGGACATACATGTGTAAATACCGAATAGTTTCTCTGGTGTGAGAAACTGAAAGTGAAAATAAGGACTAAAAAGTATAACAGATAATGTGAAATAGGAAGGAAATGTTTAAAGGAATAGGGGAAGTGGGAGGGGAAAGGGAAAGGAAAGAAGGAAACAGAAAAAATATGAGAAAAGGAAAATCATGGAAACAAAGTCTTTGTAAATAGGGATGGGTGGAGGGGGTGAAGGGAGGACAGGGGAAGGGGGAAAAAATAAGAACCAAGAGACTCATGTAGAGGTCCAAGATCCCAATTACAAATATAACTGTATTGTATCCCTAAAATGTACCAATAAACTAAATGGAAAAAATATTCTGCTAGTAGCTCAGTGATTTAGTAGTATTTAACACTTTTCTTGTTAATATCCCATATTCTCTCCTTTCATTTTTCATTACTCTGTATCATGCTAAGATATCCATAAACAGCACATTATTATACTTTATTTTTAAATTCAAACAAATTTTTCTATGCAGGACCAGGGATTTAGCCTAGTGGTTCCGCCCCCTGCCTTACAAGCGAAGGTCCCTAGTTAGATCCCCAGTACCAAAAAAAAAAAAAAGAAACTTTTCGTATGCAATATTAAAAGTCAGTTTAATCTTTATTCATTTTAATAATTATTGATCTATTTACCTTGATACCCACCATCTTTATATTTTTCTACAATTTGTTACCTTGAATTAAATCAATTTTTAAGCTTCTCATTTCAATTTAGAATTTATTTCTAGCATTATAATAAACTGACAAAATCAAAATTATCTTTTTGCTCTATTAAAAAACAAGGATCTCAATACACTATAAATTCTTCTAAACTTATACTGCTTCATGTCTTCCAACTTACTGTATTTTCTTTCTAGCCTCTTTTGAAACACAAACAGTACTGTCTGTATTATTTGTGGAAAGTACTTTTTAATACTACTTCTTTGTTTATCATTGCTTCTTTTACTTCAGCACTTCACTCTGCAGTCATTTATCCTTCCTCCTGAAGTTCAGTGCCATACCTTTTTAGAATAGCACCTTATTAAGAGCTGGGCATCTGGGACCCCTGACTTGTGACCCAGCACTTCAATGGTAATGGTTTTGTTGCTTGTTTGTTTTTTGATGGTGGTGGGGATCCAATCCAGGGCCTTGCATATGCTAGAAAGTGCTCAACCATTGAGCTATACTCCATAGCATGTTAAAGCGTCCATTCGTGGGGGGCAACCCCAAGAGCCAAGGAATCCAGGAGTCCAAGAGGACCACCACCTGGGCGTGCACCTCTTATCATTTTTTAGACCATATTCCCAGGGGATTTCTTTCCCAGAGGGGACTCTTACAGATGGGATTTCAGTACATTTTGGTCACCATGGAACTTTTATCTCCTCCTCATTGATAGTAGTTCCTTCCTACTTACAACACGTGCAAATTTCCCTTTATTCATTTTGACCTCAGCTCTGTAGATGTGTGGGTGCATGTGTTAATATAAAAATCTGGTATTTATTAATTCTAGATTCGAGACCTAATAGAAGAGTTCTTACAGGAAAGTAAAAGTAGATTTTGTACATGCCAACCAAATCCACTGCCTTAATTTAACAGAAATTAAATGTAAAATTTAACCTAAATAAAATTAATCAAATCTTGTTAAGTTTTAAATTACGATTCTATTAAATTATTTAATTATGTATTAAGCAATCCTTATGTGGCCCAAACCATATCTCGGACTACAATATGAGTGATTCTGTAACATGGGGCCAATTCACTTTTTTTTTTTTTAGCTACATTGTTTTTTGTGGGGTTTTTTGTACCAGGAATGGAACTCAGGTCCTCGTGCTTGCACTACATTGTTTTTTAAAGGAGATTGGTATAGGCTGCACATAGTAACTTCCTTCCAAAGAATACAGCATGCTGAGGCAGAACAGCTACTTTACAGTTAAGAAACCGGACAAAGTTTCCTCCATCGGGTGACAAAAGTTAACATGAAAAGTGATGTCGTGTATATAATATGTACACTTGATACAATATAAGAACGGTACTTCACCTTAATAGCTTTCTTCTCCAGAACCTAGCCTAAACAGGAGAAAAAGATCAGCCACACTCCAGAGCCCAAAATACCTGAGCAATATCTTCAAAAGTATCAAAGTTATGAAAAGCCACCACTACCACCATCACCACCAACAAAAGAAATCTGAGAAACTCTTACACTTACAGAAGCCTAAGAGGATATGACCAACAAGTTAAATGTGATCTCCTAGACTGAGGACATTTGTTAGAATTGAAATATTCATAAAACAAACTGTAATGTTTATATCAATATTAGTTCATTGATTATAACAAATGTGCCTTGTCAATATATGATAATAAGGAAAACTAGGTGTGGAGTATATGGGATTCCTCTGTGTTAGCTACATAATTTTTATATACATCTAAAATTATCCTAAAATTTAAAGTCCATTTTTTAAGCATTTAAGGAAAGAAATTGGGAGAATCTCCAAATATAGACAGAACAGAAAGAGTATCTCTTGTTAAAAACAGGAAATTGCATCATGTATCCTCAACAAGTGTGCATCCACAAATGTTATCATTTCATATTATCCATTTGTAACTTATCTACCTAATATAATGCTTCTAAATGTATTTGTATTGATGCCAAAGACATAATTCATTCATTGTAATTAGTAGTCTACTGTATGAGTAACTTTAATATATTTATGCAGCCCCACCTTGATAAATTTTTTCTTTCCAGTTTTCACCATTATAAACACAGGAATGAGTATCTCTTTACATGTTTGCTTGTACTCATGATCAAGAATCTCTCAGGCAGGGCCAGGGATTTAGCTCAGTGGTTTCACCGCCTGCTGAGCAAGCACAAGGACCCGAGTTCGATCCCCAGTACCAAAAAAAAAAAAAAAGAATTCTCAGGCATAAATATAACCAGGGAAGCACATACACAAAGTTTTTAAGGGATAGCGGTAGCTCAATGGTAGAGTACTTGCTTAACACATACAAGGCTCTGGATTTGTTTCCAGAACCACACACACACACCATAATGCTTAAGTTTTCACATACTACCAGTTTAACTTTGAAAAGTCTGTACCAACTTACTTTCCAGCCAACAATTTGTCTCACAGCTTAATTTTCTCTACATGTTTGCTATTTGAATGGTATCTCACTTTTAATTTCCTCTGAATGCTAATAAAGTTGAATCTTTTTATATGTGTATTTCTTGAAGATTTCTGCTGAGTTGGTTATGATTAATATTTTCTCATCTTTTATTTTCTTTAGTCACTTTATAATTTCTTTATTCTTCATACTAATCTTTATTGATTTACACTTATTACAAATATTCAAGAGTGGTATGTCTCTTGACTTTCTTTGTGGTATCTTTTGTCCTATAAAAGTATTAATTTGTGCTGTGGTCTGAATGCTTGTGTCACCTTAAAATTCATATATTGAAATCTAACCCTCAATATGCTGGTGGTAGGAGGCAGGGCTTTAGGGAGGTGATTTAGTCTTGAAGGTGGCACTCTCATGAATAAGATTAGTGCTATTATAAGAGGTCCAAAAGCTGCCTTCCCCTTCCATTACGTGAGGACACAGTTAGACATTGCCACCTATAAGCCACGAGGTTGGCCTTCACCAGACACTGAATCTGCTGATGCTTTGATCTTGGACAATCCAGCCTCCAGAACTGTGAGAAATAAAGTTCTGTTGTTTATTCATTTCCCAGTCTATTGTATTTTGTTATAGCAGTATGAATAAACTTAAGTAAATTGTAATCTACTAGACTCTGTTGCTTTATGAATTTTTAATGTATTGAAGATACTTTAATTTCAATGTCAAGGTGATATTCACCTTTATTTTTTCCTTCTACTTCTCACATTACATTTTTAATCTGAATGGAGTTTATTCTTCATCATTTGAGGCAAGGCTCTATGTGTATTTTTTCTACTTGGAAAGCCAATTATTCTCACATTGTTTACTGAATGGCTTATCCTTTGCCCACCAATTTTAATGCCATCTTTGTTATATTTTTGGGTTCTGTGATTCATTCCACTGATTAGGTTCCTTGTTTAAATGCAGATTTCTGAATTCCAACCCAAGATTCTAATGCAACCATCTAGAGTGAAGTTCATGAATCTAACCTCAGTAATAAATCCATGGTTTAGATGGAAATGGCCCATAAACCTTATTTTAAGAAACATAGTCCTGAGCTTTGGTAAACAACAAAGAATTCTAGAATGCAGAGGATAATATTCCATAATACAGAAATTACCTAACCCTTTAAAACTCTTCCCATATGGTATGTTAAACTTTAAAAAAAAATTTATTACGTGCTTGCACTACATAATGATTATATTCATTGTGGGCTACCTTAAATTTTTAACAATCACTATTCAACAGCCCATTTCAAGGAAATGTGACCCACAGAAATCTAATCAGAGATGGAGACTAAGCCTTCCTTCCTTCCCTACTTGCACTGTATATCTAAATAGCTAACTTCTCCATGGTGATTAACACCAGACTTAACTTTACCCTTGAAGCAGGACTCTCTAGCACACGTATCAGTGTAACGTTATCGCTGCAGTCCTCAAGAAGCTAATTATAATGCTACAACAAACTCTCAGACATATGAGAAGAGATAATCTGAGTTACACAGGGACAGAGTTTGCTTTAAAACTCTATGATATGTAATACTAAGTACACTCAGAAAGTTCAATAATTAGCTAAGCTTTGAGTTGCTAATTTAAGGTTAAAAACAGTAATAGGAAAAGCTCAAGAAAACCAAAGCAAAAACATTCTTTTTCTCTTCATTATTTCCAATGGTTTTTTAGATTCTAATTGGTTAGCTTCATGCTTCATATTAATTTCTTTCATAAGCAGATAAAGGACCAAATACAAGATCCTCTTATGTTATTTCAATCAGATAAGTAGGGCACAATAATATATGTACTAAACTGATTAATTCAGATGACTATTCGATAATTAGTCCTGTCTATAACTTTTGAATTCAATGATTGTAGATATTATATTTTTAAATTATAATTGAAATCAAATGAACTCATTTCAAGGAATTTAAAAGAGCCAGAAATGATAGATCATCAATATGATAAAATCACTCTCCACAAAAAATTTTACATAACTGACCCTCTTCTGGGATACAAAAGTACACAGGAAACCCCTAAGCCTTATGATTCCTAATCTTGTTTATTTTTCATCGATCCACTAAGATCCTTTACTTTGCTGGCATAGGTTTTCAACATAGAGTTGTGACAAAGGAAAGCTATAATTACCAAATCTCTCCCTTTCAGCTACTGAAATAAGGTGATCTACAGACATGCAAAACACCACTAACAATGGGGATTTTCCAGTGTTCACTGAGCACAGCCTCCAAATACAAGATGGGATAAACGTGCTTTCATGTGGCCAAGTCCCTGGGCCAGAATGCAACTGGATATGTTTCAGAACCAGGTAACGTTACTCATTGAGTCCATGTTCTGAGAGCATTACTTAAAGCAGGAGTAAAATCACAGTATTATCCACAGCCTTTCTAAAGATAAACAGAAGCACTCCATCCAAATACAAGTCCTTAAACTAAAGATGGTATTGGCTCCATTACTCAGCAACTGAATCCTATCTGCATTTTCCAGATTTGTATGTTTTCCCACACATAGATAGCATTCTCCTATGTAAGTCAATATCCTGGAGTCCAAAACTGCCTTAAACACCAACCAAATCAGAATAATAATCAAAAATTCCAAGTGCATATTACTTTTCACATCATAGGTATTATGGGCAGATTATTAAAATGGTGTTACTGCTTGAAAGAAATATTTTAGATATGAAACCTAACTTTAAGGGTTGAAAATACTGAGTGCTAAACAAGGAACTCACGAAGAATAGGGAGCATGTTAAAAAGGGGCTCTCTCCTACTCCCCAGCTAGTGGACCTTGGGAAGGAGGCAGGACGTGGATGGAGGTGTGTGGCTAAGAAGAAATGGGCACAGAAACATGGGAAGGTTTGCTGCCAAAGGCACTCATTCTCCAAGTTCTCTAACTCAGATTTGTTATGTAAACCTGAGTTTTGAACCATTTCACTGCATATTAACATTTTTCCTTCTGGATAGGGAGAGTGAAAATGTAGGTGGTTGAAAACAGTTAATTAGAACGGAGTTGTTTTTACTCCTTGCTTATGGCAAAAAGGGGACTGACAAACTATTAGCTGAACTGAAGTTTCCCCTTGCAAGAACAGGAGCAGGAAACTAGACATATCAGCTGCACGACAGGGTGTAGCCATGTTTTCCTTCCGGCCCCCGCCCCTTCCACCCACATGCTCATAGCCCGCTACATCACAGCACTAGCACAAGTAAGGGCATAAGTGCAAAGCTCCTGCGTAAGCTCGAGCCAATTCACTAAACAAATATTGCCTGGGCTGAGGTTGTTTTCTACACACAAATAACTGAGCACCAGAAGTGTATTAAAATTAGGGTCTTTTCAGCAGTTTCCCAACTTGGCATTACCTTGGAAATTTGTCTGAAGAACATAAATTCCCTAACTCTCAATCTGTGTAGAAACTATTATAATTCAAAGGTAGCAGGAATTCTTTTAAAAAACCAGCAGATATTTCTGATTACCAGCTGTTTTGTTAGCCATGGCTGTTTTCATTTAATATCCCCTTTAACTTCACAAAAACATTAATAGTCCCATTTTATAGATGAGAAAGCCGAGATCAGAATTAGCATGCTGCTCCAAGTAACACTAATAATAATGCACCTTACGTGGAATAAACATCCACCATCCATAAAGCAAATAGCTACCAGGCAGCTCACTCTGTCACCAGTCCATTACCTGCTCACTGAGAGCTGTTTTCCTTAAGACTGGCCACATGTGCACTGTTGAAGGAAGCAAGTTCTAACACAGTCTGTCTTTCCCATCTTAACTCTCTCCTCCCCACTACCATATTGGGAGTTGATCATGCTTCTAACCTTGACACTTGAAAGTTCCACTTTCTCCTGCATCAGAAACCTTCCTGAGCTTGGCCTTTCTCCTCAGGAACTGGATGCTGATAATCAACATGGGCTACGGGAGGTCAACCAGCCACACCTGCCCAGTCTGACCCCTTTCCTGTCAAGGATCAACTTCATGACCCCTCAAGTTCACCCAACACTTCCTAGGGCTCTCCATGAAAATGATATATTGTAAGGCTTTTGCTTACAAAGTAAGCTGTATGACATCATTCATTCTACCTAAATAAAATACACCCACAATTATCAGTGTTGCTAAGTTTGAAATAATCAGGATTAGTGTCATCCAAAAACAAAGAAACCTGCTTTTGTTATTCTGTGCAGCCCAATTTTGGCTAAATGTACATTTTCCTTTAAATTTCTTAAAATAATAATTGCAGAAAACAAAAGATGCCTGAGATTTTCTGAGCAGAAACTAAGTGTAGCCAAAAGGGTAATTTTAAGGAGCATTTCAGACATCATGGAGGACCCCACAGTGTGCTTTACAAACCTGTCTCAGTAACAGTTACACACTTTGCTGAACATCAAATCTACCCTCCACTAGTTACCAAAAAAAAAGTTCTGGAAAGGCAATGTAGATGGAATCAACAGAGTTTTTAAAAAGCAAAAACAGCGCTTCAAATTTGTTTGGATGTGTTCTCTATTTAGGGGGAGGAAGACCCAACTCGCTCCATGCTGTAAGAACTTCAAATTTTAACCTATGTAAGAAACACCTGGGGAACTTATTATGCAATTTTATTCCTAGCTCCAACTCTGAGATGCCAAGTCTAGGTCTGAGATGGGGTTTGGGATTTTGCATTTTTATCCAGTGCCTCATGTCATTCTGTTGCAGGTTAATTCCTTAACTTATTGTACTATTTTTTAAATTCTCAAAATGTTGGCAAGTTTTAAGATCAGGACTATGAACAACAATGTATTCTTTGCCATAGAACACTGGAACTCATTCCTATCAATTAACAATTTTGCATTATATATCTTGAGGTAGGAGAATCTGAATGTATATTAAAAGTTTAAGCTGATGGGTACACTAATCGATCACCCTGAATTGATCACTACCCAATGTATACAAGGAATTAAAATATTACAATCTACCTCATAAATATATACAAATATACATGAAGCAAGAAATTAAAACAAGAAAAACACTCAGCTCAAAATTATGGGGCGAGGTCATAGTTTCCCAACTCTGATTAACCAATTGTGACCATGTCTAAGCTTTCTTGAGGAGAAAACTATCATTTTTCATATTCAGACTAATTTTGTTCATGTAAAGAAAATTTTAAAATGTATTTTCAGACAACACGTTTCACAGCTTGGTATGGCTGATATTTCTGCATGTCCTGTGGGGCATGGTTCCTTACTTAGAAATCACAGTTCAGGGCCAGGGATTTAGCTTAGTGATTCCAGAGACTGCTGCGCAAGCGCAAGGTCCCAAATTCGATCCCCGGTACCAAAATAAATAAATAAATATCACAGTCCAGTCTCAGTTTACCACCTAAGAATAAAAAAATGTGTATGTGCACAACACCAAGTCCTAATTAAGCATCCATTTTATCAGCTTCTTCCTCATACTGACTAAATGAAAGTGAAAAAACTTCTGTCTTCCAAATGACTCAGGGATCCAGCAAGCTGCAAACGTTTTGTCATTTGTGATCACAGAACTGGAATGACTTTCCCTGACTACCTCTTCCCTGGTCTTTTACTGAAAATTAGCTCCAGCCCAGAATGTCTGCTTGCATTGCTAGCACACTGGGTCGTTATCAAGTCAGAGTAACAATAACAACACAAATCTGTTACCCTATTAAAGGTGATCACCTCCAGGAAAATTTCTCAGCTTATTAAGCACGGCTTAATAAGTACCTGAAAGCTAAATGGGAATGTTGGAGGGTAAACTCCAATTCTGCAATACAAAATCCACAAGTATTATCTTAGTGGAATCAATTTACTTATCTACTAGGGATACCAGGAAAAAACCTTTATACAGAGCATTCCTTCCTATCAAATACCTTTCAAGTGGACTAGTCCAAACATTCCCTCAATCATTAAGGAATGAAAACAGTTCTCTGAAGCATTCAAGGCTCTGTCCATCACCTCATCAGAAACCTATCCTCAAAATCTGCTTAATGGCACGAGGACCTGTGATGAAGTTAGAGAGCAAAGGAGCTATAACCCCCCGCCCCCCAACTCTTGGTCCAAGCATCAGCTTGCGGCTGCTTGGAGTCATCTTTCGTGGGGCCGTGTGTGTGCCTTTCATCTGCTCCAAAGCACTCTCCCACAGTCTCTGAAGATCACACACGGCATGCTGCCTCGGGCAGAGAGGTAGGACCCTCACAGCAAAGACACAGAACACCAGTCCGAGGATATATGAGAAACCCCTGTGTTTCTCATCAGCGGCCTGATTTGTGGACACCCTCATTTCGGGAGTTCAGCCGATCACCTCACCTGATGAAAAAATGCTTACAAACTTATAAATCATGTTGGAACACAATTTATCAGTACAAAGAGAACAGACTGCTAGCTCCTAACTGCCTGAAATGTGTGTATCAGCTTGTATGACCAATTTAACAATCAGGGAGGATTAAAGACTGAAAGCTGTATTTAAAAGTGCTATTAAAAAGAACCAGTAGTGAAATGCTTTGTTTCGCATTGGAAGTTCTGTAATATAGGAATCTGAAATAAAAATAACAGGTAAATGTAATTTCTTAATCACAAAAAATTACACAACAAAGTTAAACACTCACTAAATTAGTATAGTAGTTCTAAAAGCTGGCTGCATGTTAGAATCACCCAGAGAACTTTAAAAAAAAAAATCCCTATGCCCAGACTGCACCCCACACCAAGTAAATGCAAATCTGGGAGTGAGTGAGCAGGAGACTTGTTTTTTTAAAGGTTCCTAAGTTATTCCAATGTCCAGCCAAGGTTGAGAATCTGCACCAGACAATATACTTCCATATTTCTAGTGACTAGTTTCACAAAATTTACTTGGTGGATTTCCTTACTCCTGTCAATAACCTTTACAGCTGGAACCTGGAATTTAAAACATGATAGAGAGATATAGGGATTCACATTCACACATATACAAAGTACATGCACACATATTTTTATTAACGTAGGCTCTGATTATTAGTAGATAAATCAGAGAAAGTGAATGCCTCAGAACTTACATATCCTTCCCAAATCTTTAAAGAATCAAACTCTTAAAAAGACACACATCAAAGATATTTGTCATAAAACACACACACAAACTTTAATCACCTTTAGGAACCATGACACAATTATGTATTTAATAGGTAAGATCTCATTCATTACTGTACAAAAAAATAAAAACAAAAAATCCCACACCCAAAAAAACTAACCAAACTTTTAAGACACGTGCCCTTCGGGTGAGCACTTACAGTCAGAATGGTTTTTATTGGCAGCAGTTTGAGGTAGCACATTTTGTAAAGTAAGAAGTCGCAGAGCTGGTCTGTAGTTTCTCCTGGACACAAAGGTACAAGCCATCAGCTTGGCACATGGTAAAGAAAGTAAATTTGTCTGTACTCACTCACTGCCAGTGTCAGCAGCCCAAACACACTTGGCCTTCCCCTCACCAGATTGGTGCCTTGTGGGTTTATAAAAATGCAAAGGCATTCTGATGCATCTTTCCTCTTAGGGAGAGGGGAGCATCCCAGGCTGTGGTACCCATCTCCTTTGATAAATGCAATCCTCACTGGCAGGAGACCAGGGATTCCAGTGGAAAGGGAAATCAGGCATCACTGTGCTCTTAATTGTCCTCAACAATTTAATTAAGAGTGACTCCACTCCTTTAAGGCTAGAAAGGATTAATTTCTCAATATTCCCTCCATGATTCTGGTCCTTAAAAGGATACTTCTTCCCACCCTAGGTACAATCATTTTGGATTATCATTAAGCTTTCCAGGATTTTCCCGGCAGGATGGTAAGTGGAGAATCTTTTTTAAAAACCCACACACATGAAAACAACAAAAAAATCCAGGTACAAGAGCAACATGAAGAACAGACTTCCTCTGTGCAAGTTAAAACAATACAAGTTTAGAGTTCAGGAAAACGGCCTGCTTTTAAAAAATAAAAATAAAGTAAATGTTCAGCTCAGCTCTGCATTTTAAACACAAATATACAGTCAAGACAGGCTAAGGATTAAAGCTCCAAAATGGTCCCAACAATCTCAGACCTTGATGCAGGTCAAATTTTTGCCCAACAGTCACAAATGAAAGGGATTTCTAATCCCTAAAAGCCCTTTTGCCCCAATGTACTTCCTGTTTGAAAGAGGAACCCTTAGAAGTAATCAATATACAAATGAATAAAAATAGCACATGTCCAGGCAAAAATGGGCATGAGCTGGGCCTGAGATGCCACTTAAAACTGTCATTGAGGATCATAGAAAAATCCACCACAGTTGCCCAGAAACAGGGCCCCAGGCATTGCCAAACATCCCAGCCACCCGTCACCTGCCACAGGACACAACTGAGGGTCAGACTTCAAGTATCCAAGATGCTGGTTCTCTACAGAGCCCAAGTGAACTCTTAGAAGCTGCCAGCCCACCGTAGCACATCCCATTTTACCAAAAGTCAAACCCTGCTGATTGATGGTCATTACCACATCCTGAGGCACCGGGTAAGGAACAAGAGAGTTTCTCTCTAAAGACACCAGCCTTACAAAGACAAATTCTCTAATGTTTGTATAACTAGAAGGTGCGTGAGCTGGTACTCAAGCAATCTCTTTGAACTCTTTCTTTTCTCCCTTTTGTATCAGACAGGAAAATGGTTCTATTAGGTTAACAGTGTCATTTTAAAATGCCATAAATTAAATAAGTTAGTTCACATTTCTTTTCCTAGCACTTAAGTTACAATCAGTCCCTAAAGCGCTTTAGAAGCTTGCTTTAACAGTTCCAGGTCTCTTCTATGGACACGGCTGGTTCGGGGACATCCATAGTCATCCAGCTGCAAAGGTATGAACTGTTCAAACACTCCAAGGCCCTGTCCAGCAGGACTGGTAAACAGTTTAGTCCATGATGGTTTAAAGTTTCCTCTGAATCCCAAAAAAATGATGCTCCCTAAAAAGACAAAAAAAAAAAAGTTCAATTTGTACAGCTACTTCTGGCAAGTTACTGCAGGAGGTGAGTCAGAGTTGAGAAAAACAAAGATATCAATATATATTTATCAATTCCTCTCCCTTACATAAGCAAATTAACTCTTACCACCCTAATAACAAACCATATCCCAACACACTTCCTCTAGTATTGTCCCCTTATTTAGAAATTATCATAATGATGCACACTCCAGCCAAACAAGCTCATAAAAACAGTCTAGCAGCTAAATTTCCCCATCAAAATGCATATGCTGCATGCCTTGGAAGAACTTCATAGAATAATACAAATACAAACCTTTGTTATAAAGATGAGCTGGTTTGGCTAATCCCAGAGGTATTAATGAATCTGAAATATTCAACTGCTTTATTTCTTCTCTTGTACTTAACAGAACTATTGACCTGTATGTGAAAGTTATAAAATCAGAGCCAGTTTCAGTCATTAAGCATGAGTTTATTGACTAGTTTTGTGAACTGAGGACAGCATAGAGATACTTGATAAAAGCAGAACACTGAGAAGAAACCACCCAGATGCTTTTTCATCCCTTCTGGTACAAGCTGCAATTCCTCTGCCTTTGATTGGACTTCTCAGGTTGCCATTCCAAGAGAAAACAATGTAGGGAAACCAAAAGCTAATTATTTACATCCGCTGGTGTACTGGATGGTTTGGGACGTGGATCTTTTAGGGAAGAAACAATTGTTCATTGAAGGATCATTTTGTTTTAGTTCAGATGCTCTATCACCTACGTACTATTAAATGAATGGGTAAACACACTTCTAAAAAATAAAAATAAGGTCTGAGGGTACAGGTTAGTGGTAGAGTCACTTGTCTAGCATGTGTGATCCCCAGAACTACAAAAAATAAATTAATGGATAAATAAAAATAAAAGCTGGTCTCCATGGCCTGAAAAATGTTGTTTAATTTCCATCTTTTTTTTCCTCCCAGTACCAGGGAGTGCGGAGGTACATTCCCAGTCCTTTTATTTTACTTTTTAATTTTTGTGATGGTTTCTCTTAAGTTACCTAGGCTGGGCTCAAACTTGCAATCCTTCTGCCTCAGGCTCCTAAGTAGCTGGGACTGTAGGCATGCACCACTTGTGTAACACACTTAAGTTTTGCCAACTTGAATAACCAGCAGCCAGATCAAGAAACAGCACTGCCAGTCTCTCAAAAGCCTTTACTCTTAAATCTATAGGGTAATCTACAGGAGTACTATGTTGTCCTAAAAATTTTTAGTGAGACTTGTGTCCTAGATTGCTTTAAAGTGAGCGTATGTTATTTTCAACATTAGGAAAAACTTTTAAATCCTTAAGTACTGAAAGCTCTGAAAGGATTCCCCTGTACTTGTCTTGAACACAAAACAGAGCTACAGCTGGTCCTCCATATCCACAGGCTCTACATATACAAGTTCAGCCGATGACAGGTGAAACATATTTGGAAAAAGAAACTTTGTGTCTGTATTGAATGTGAACACTTTCTCCCCTGCGACTATTCCCTAGGTAATGCATTGTAATGACTATGTATATGTATATATATTATTTACATGGTATTAGATATTATAATCTAGAGATGATTTAAAGTATACAGGAGGATATGCTCAGCTTATATGCAAATATTACACTATTTTATATAAGGCATTTTGAGTATCTGCAGGAGGTCCTAGAACCAATCACCTCATGGATGGACACAGAAGGCTGACTGTATACATACATGTGGAAAACTGCACCAAAATGATACAGTGACTTCCCAGGACTTACTGAGATCTGGTTCTATAACCTATACCAAACATAAATGATCTGTCAAAAGCTGAACAGGTCTTCCTCCCTGGGAAGCTTATGTTCTTCCCTTAATGGATGCACTTAACATCTGCATCAAAGCTAAGGTGCAGGAAGAACCCTGAATTCATCTCTTCGTCCCCAGAGTCCGTCCAACCCAGGAAAATAAATTTTTCTCTCCCATTTATTTTTTTCAGAGATCAACAAAATAAAAATCAGTGCTCCTAAAACAAAGACTAGACACCTAACCACTTAAAAATCAATTTACTCTCTTCCAGTCACTCCCAAGTGATCCAGGCAATGATTTCCTTAATCATAGCCATAGTACAATGCTGTCTGCAGATCTGTCAGTGGGACATGGCAACAAAGGTAAAACCTCTGGGAAAATTATTACAAAACAGTAATAAGTCTGAGGAAAATGGGTATAAAGTAAATCAACTTAATAATAAAAAGAGAGCATGTAAAGTTCCAAACAATAGCTTTTTTTCTTAAGAGCCTTCCTACCATTTGCAAATCTCTTAAAATCGAATTTCTGCCATTGATTCACAGTAATCATTTGTCAATGACAAGCACCTTGGATCACACAGTCATCCCTCTGACAGGAAGGAATGGACGCCTTTTGCAGAGCCCTGAATATCCATGGAGTATTAAGACCATGAATACAAACCAGAGCTTATGGGTAAGCAGGTGTAAATTGTGGGGAAGACTCCACAGCTTTTAAGGTGGCCAGTCCCTGACACCAAGTTAGCTTGACCTACCTTGGAGGGATGCTTGTTTTCAAATATTCTTTCATACCATCAACATCAGCAGGAGGGAAAAACTTTTTTTCTGTCAACTGGAAGGGAACACTGCACGCATCTACGATGAGGAGGAGGATGCCTGCACTTTGGAAGGTGAAGTCGGTGCCATTGACCTGAGAATACAAACACAGCTGCTTCCATCATCACCATTTTAGGTACATCTTCAGAGTGACTGTCCTTCCATGCCCTTCTGAACCCAGGATTCAAACTGTGAGTTTCATTTACTCTTTTACACAATGTGTGAAGCTGTGCCTGGTTCCTCTTGGCTGTGCCTTGACTGATCTTTGCTAATGAGAGAAGATGCTCTGAGCATGGCATGGCCACCTCCACTCAGCGGAACTGGGTGACTCCGCAATGCTCCCACCTTTATTCAATTATACACACACACACATACAGTCTCTATAAATCAGGGGTTTGGCCTCTGATCCTACACACATATACAAAACATGATTTGACCCAAGGTCTAGTCCCCTCATCTTACTAACGTTTAGATTTGGAATATTATAGAAGTCAAACTGCTTTACCTCCTTTGGTCTAAATATAGCTCTTCTAATATCAAAACAGCCAAGTGGTACACTGAGATTTAAAGTATAAGATATGACCAACATTTTGCTTTACACCTACTGTGAGCTGAATTTCCATAATCATCCTCTTTAATGGTTTGTGATTTTTATCATGAAAGAGGAACTCCAGATACTTCCAAATATCATTAATTCCTCAGCCAGAAAGGAAAACAACTAACTAGTAACTCATAGGCTCTATTTCTGTTTGTAAGTTGTAAAATTATAAACTATAATATAAACTATAATTATAAACAATAATATAATATAAACTAAGGTTGACAAAAGAAATGCTCTCACTACATTTTCCTTGTTTGGAAAAATTGCATGTAAATTTTATTTCTAATCACCACCGATCAAACTTCAATTCAAAATGGCTTCTTTAGCCATGTTCAAATGGCTTTAATCCAGGGATTAGTTTTATAAGTCTTGAGGTAAATTTTATGTGAGAGAAGACTACAAGTGATTTCCTTATGTTTAAAAAGTCTGAATACTTAAAACTGAAGTACATTTGAGAAAAACTATACAATGACCCTCAAACATACTCAAATCGTCCCCATGAAAAGCACCTCCCCCAAAAATTGCTGGTTAAAGAAAACGAATCTTTCCATAAAAACTAAAGCAAAGCCCAAGTCCTAGGGAAGGATGCACAAGTTATGCATGTGAAAAGCACTGGACATAAATATGACAATACATCGTGTTCGGCCACTCTTCTATGGTCCAAGGCACCCAATGTGCAGCAAAGGTATCAAAGAACGACTTCAGGCCCTGAGGCATATTGCGCCTGAGATTTTTGGTTTGGCAAAACAGTATCTTTAATTATCTAGTGAGCTTTCAGAACGGTGGGTGCCTCATCATGCACCTGCCTCCCTTAGGCACAGCACACCCCACCAGACACAACGCTAGCAGGCTGAGGTCAGGTTGCACACACAGCTGAAGGCACCAAGAGGCTGAGCTAAGCAAATCTCACACATATAAAATTAGATCTTGAGCATCTTACAAAATGAAGGACTGCTAACAGAGGGGAATAAATATAAATACACACTTGAAGAATTTTGTCCATATATACACGGATTTGTGATTATGTTGCCAACCACTGGAAAAAAAAGTGACTTCCTAAAGATATGGAGACTGGGCACAGGCCCTAGAGGGCTGTAAGTTGGGTGTTCTGGACACTTGTTACCCAAAGAACGCTTTATATGGCAGCACCCAGATCAACACAACTGGGATAGGTCATATGCCAAGTGACCCTGGCTACCTTGCCTCCAAGCCCAAATTCTTATCTTGACACTCAAACTCATGTCTGTACTCTCACTAATCTACTTAGAAAAGACAGCACTTTAAATCTTTATTTTTCTTACCTGAAAAAAATAAGAGATAGACAATTTAAGAGGCTAAAGAGATTTTTTTTAAATCTTTATTTCCCATATCTTAATCCACGTAAGATATTACTCTTTTTTTGTTACCGGGAATCGAACTCAGGTCCTTGTGCTTGCGCAGCAGGTGGCGAAACCACTAAGCTAAATCCCCAGGCCTTAAGATCTTAATCTTAAATTTAAAAAACCAAGATTAAACATTGCTATTATTTTTGTAACCAAAGATGCCTCTCCTCTTACAGAAATGAAATCTGAGTTATTTATAACACTCTTACTTGGTGAAAAGTAATGTGAACAGATTTTAACATTAGCTTAAAAGCAATCAGCAAATACAATCTACTCAGAAAAAATATAATAAAAGTAATTTATTTCAAAGCAAGAATGTTTAGAAGGTATCTACAACAGCTCTATTGTAGTGCTTCCCACCAATAATCAACATGTGATTACAAACTACTGCTAGAGTTCACTTATGTAACCAAGATGAATAATAAAAGCCAGAAGCTGCAGCAGCGCAGACATACTCTATGGTATGAATGTTCGTGCCCTCCCTCATTCGTATGATGAAATCCCAACCACCACAGTGACAGTATGAGAAGGGGGGGCTTTAGGAACTAATTAGGACATGAGGATACAATCTTTATGAATGGGATTAGAGCCCTTACAAAAGAAGACTAAAAAAGATTCCTCAATCCTTCCATTATATGAGGACAAAGCAAGAGTGCCATCAATGAACCAGGAAGTGACCCCTCACCAGACACATCTGCCAGGGCCTTGATCTTGAACTTCCCAGCCTTCAGAACTGCTTTTTTGGGGGGTACTGGGGATCGAACTGGGGACCTTGAGCTTGTGAGGCAGGCAGTGGAACCACTGAGCTAAATCCCTGGCCCCAGTACTGCTTTTATAAGCCACCTAGTGTATGGTATTTGGTCACAGTAGCACAAACAGACTAAGGCGACATCAGACAGTACTTACAGAAACGACAGACAGTTCTCCACGCTGAGTTTCTGCTTTACTAGGTGACTGGAACTGCACAGGGAGGTAGCTCTTGTGAGGATCACTGGTAAACACCACCTGGACAGGAATAAGGTCTGTACATAAGTCAACTGTATCCTCCTCCCAAGGTGTCCTTCAAAATACATCAATTATTATCAATGCCAATAAAAATGACTTGACACAGGGGCTGGGGATGGAGTTCAGTGGCACAGAACTTGCCTGGCATGTGCCAGGTCCTGGGTTTGATCCCCAGCACTGAATAACAAAAAGAAAAAAAAGCCAAAAAAACCTTTTAAATACTAATGAGAAGCCTAAGTCCATCTTTCTCTTCCTACTGTTTAATGCTACCAACTGACAAAAACAAGAGAAAGAGTGAGAACTTAGTGGAAGAAGAAATTTTGTTTTCTCTAATCATTGAGAATGATCAGAAATGAAGAGATTTAGAAGTTTTTTCATATTGAGAGGCACTATGTATTTTTGTGTAATTCTTGCTTTAAAAAAATCCTTAGTGGAACTCAAATGTGATCATACATTAGCCACCTTCAGGGCTGCAGAAGCATGGACCGACCTCCACACTGCTGGCTCAGTATGAGTGGATGGGGCCCAAGAATTTCCATTTCTCACAAGTTCCCAGGAGATACTAGTGCTGCTGCTGATGGGGGAGACACACTTGTTTTCTGTCATGATTAAATATAAATCTGTGCAGTATTTGCACAGAATTTTTCACTTACAATTGGTCTGATGTCCTCAGAAACCCTGTATGGATATGCAATTTTGACTCCTAGATTGGCCATGTGGTTTCCTTTGCCATGTGGGGTGTTTTTGTGTGAGGCGGGAGGGGTTGTTTTGTTTTGTTTGTGGTGTTGGGGATGACACCTAGGGCCTTGCACATGCTAGGCAATTGCTCTACTACTGAGCCAGTCTGCCACTTCTAACCAGTCAGTCTGTATTTCTAATTACAAGTGAATATTAATAGCACATACTTTAAAGCAAAGAGTAGCTTTAAAAAAATTTTTTTTCAAAGAAATAATTCAGGGGACCCGAGTTCAATCCCTGGTACCAAAAAAAAAAAAAAGAAATTATTCAGGGCTGAGGATGTAGTGCAATGGTAGAACACCTGCCTAGCATGCTCAAGGCTCTGGAATCAGTTCTCAAGGCCATTAAAAAAAAGAGGAAGTAAAAGAAATAAACAATTTTCATATGTACTGCATTTTTTCGAGAGGAAATTCAATGCCAATAAAACAAGCCACTTTTGTATCACTTTTTGACATGTAACCCTAATAACAATTTTAAAACAGTCACCAGTCTGGAAACTAAGAAATGATAACCAACACAGCAACCTCTCACTTCAAATTGTGTAAAATACACAGCCAATCAGACTACATTGATGTATCACAGGGAAAAAGCACTTTTGTTACAAATTTGGACTACTTTGCTTCTCCTGAGCATACTATTCCAGACTGGGCCAAAATTGAGGTGATGAGGTTAAAGTATCATAAACTGGAAACGCGGATGTTTCAAAGTAAAATGCTGTGACCACAAGGGAACCCTCTTACTTTTCCTCTCGGCTACACCTCACTCTCCCTGGATTACCTGATGGGTACCACAGCCTCGGCAGAGTCCTTTGACCATGGCGGGCATGCGCTTGACCGCAGATGGCTTCTTGTAATACTGTGGATATGCCTTGGCCATGCAGTTACTGATGTCTTTTGAGTCTGTTGTTGCCTGGATCTTGACTCTTTCACATCCCTGAGATGAACAGTAACTGTGGCCTTCCCTGTGGCTTTTGGCTTTGAGATACAGAAACAATAACCTGCACAAAACAGAAACCCACATGTTTGGTGTTAGACTTCCTCTCAAAAACTAATAAAATCCCTCAGACTGACTCATGACCAAAAGGATCTCTCCAATAAATAACCTTTCTTTAAAAGAGAAATAAATTACAAACTTCATAAAATTGTTGCTTTCCTTCCTATCCTCTGAGGGTCTTAAATCAAATGCAGTTCTGCTATGGAAAATATTTTGATGCCTTGATTTACTCACTCTGGAAGATATCAAAGTTAATTTCTGGTTTAAATCAGTTCACTAGGTAATTTGAGAGGATGAAATTTGGCATGGCTCAAAAGTTCTTAGAAACTATATAGTTGTGTTGAGTTTAGGACTCAGTGAATTAGTGAATTAATGTGGTTTGTTCTTTTTGTGGTTGTTGTTGTTGTTCATAAATTATTTTGGTTTAAGGCACAAAACTTAGAATAATAAAACAGCAACTCTGCCTTGTTTGGCTAAAGCCAAGGACAGTCTCAAATCAATTCCTGTGTTTTCCAAGAGCACGTAGGCCCAGGGTCCTTCTGTCTGCAAGTAGGCCCTGATCAGGCTAAAAGAACAGTCCCATCCATTCTGAATTATCTTCTTACTGCCAAGATGAATAGGAAAATCTAACTTCCAGGCAGCAGTCCAACGTCTATCTGCAAGCCTAGTCTTTCTAAATCAAAGGAACTCAAGATTCTAAAAGACTTGATAAAATGTGATGGAGTACCAGAAATCAAGAATTCATATTTTAATTAATGAGGTCAATAAAACAATGCAAAATTGCAATTATGAGGTAAAAGATCAGCCACTGTTCCCACAACCAGTAATTTTACTAGATACAGTTTAAGGAGTAACAAGCACCTAACTGGGGATAGCCCTTTTCAATATATAATTAAAGTAGTCAAAACAAACAGAATTAAAAAGAAATAGATCTTCAGAGGCTGAAGGGTTCTTGAAACACCCAGACAAGAAAATATTTCCCCATCTTTTTATACAGATAATCATTAATTTGTGGTTACAAGATTATCCTTAACAAATCTGGGTGTTCCATTTATTTCTGTGGAAAAGCAACAGGGAATGGATTTTGTCATCTACAAAACAAAAGTGCAGATAAGTTGTTTAAGTCTCTTAGAAACTGAAAACTAGTGGTAATTATAAGAAAACTTTGATGCTTATCACACTGGCTGTTGCAGACCCTGGAAAGCAAATGAACTGCATCTCATTCAAAGGCTGACCAGGCATTTAATGACTGAACCCCAACTGCGTTCCCTCAACAATCCCACCACCTGTCTCCCCACTCTGAATACGCTGTCCTTTCCCAAACATGCCATGCGGTCCTTCATGCCTCCATGCATCTGTACACAATGTTCATTCATGGGTGTGTGACACCTCACCCACCTCTTGTTCCATCTCCTAATTGCCCTCCAAGAGTCAGCTCCAGTGTCACCCTCTCAGGATGTCACTGCTTACTCTAGGCTGAACTTAAAGAGTTCCCCCAAAAGGCATATTAAGTATCCTATACTACGGGAATTATAGCATTTAAACCTTTTGCTTTCCAATTACTTGCTTTGCATGCCCTTTAATGGACGAATTTGCAGAAGAAATGCATCTCATTTACATTAGTATCTTGAAAGTACTTAGACAGCAGTGTAGGAGGAATGTCAGCTTAAGGATGGAGGGCTGAAGAAGAGCATGCTACTTGCTGGAATAGTACAGGAGATAGAGCCTACCATAGCCCACAGGCTGAGAGACTGTCACTGGACAAAAGGGACAAAGCCAGCAGGACCCCAGGAAAACAGGATTAGAATTAAAAAGTGGAAAGATGCACCCTAGAGAAAGTTGAAAGCAAATATGCCATGATTATACAGTGATTTTGAAAAGCTCAAGGTCAACTTGAGAGATAACCTTAAGTGAGCAGGACAAGAAAATTGAGTTTTCTATGAAATATGAACTATATCACATGTAATATTTACCTATCTTCACATCTGTTACAGGAAAAATTATTTTCATTTTCAACTGAGCCTACTGGTTCACGGACAAGAATAATATCTCTCTCTCTCTCTCTCTCTAAATTGCCTTAATAGGCAAACGGCAAACATCTTCATTCAATTCCTTCTGCCAACTATAATTACAAGTTGTTCCAGTTCTCCTTGAAACCCCTAATAATGATGTGCAGAAAAGTACCCACATCAGCTGCTTTTTCTAACAGCCATCTCATCACAGCCTATTCTTAGCTACTCTGAAGAACTAGCAATTTCACCATTGAAGAAAAATAGCATTAATTCTTATTCCCTGGTTCCATTGAATTACCCTGTGCTGGAGTCAAAATAGAATTTCCTCTCATCCTGCTTTCTCTGCAGTTCTTCCAGCGAATGCACGGGCTCGTAGTCTTCACTTTTGGATAAGGAGCCATTCTGTCGCTGCAGAAAGCCAAAGGTAACCTGAAAGGTTGTATTTGATGGATAGCAGAGGCCAACTCGAATCCAGTCATTCCTTTAAAGGAGAGACAATTAAAAAAATCAATTCTCACTTGAGCTAGTATTCTGAGAATTACACCACATATAAATTTCACCCAGGAATCTCTCCTCCTTAAATTTCTGCTGTGTTGAGCTACTAACAATGGAAGTCTTGAAACCTTGATATACTATACTAATCAATCAGCCACTTTTCTGTTACCCAAATTTCTCTCATCAATAAATGTCAAACAATAATACAGTCTACAGAAAAATTGGTTTCAACAGGATTGAGAGGAATATGAATAGAGGCTGGATAAAATGTACCAAAATACCCAAATGGTTAATAAAGGGAAGTGAGATGGTTGGCTATGTGTGTATCAAGATGAAAACACAGCCTGACAATGGAAGTATACACCAGTAAAACCATCTTGAAGAATGTTTTTGTTTATAAATGTATTTCTACTTTTTAAATACTATTAAGATGAATTTCTAGTGGCAAAATTGCTGAATATAAAAGTATATGCCTTCTTAAAGCTTCTGATGTATGGTACTAAATTATTATAGTATTTTTCTTAGAGTCCTTGAGCATAAAACTAATTTTTAAAAGCACTAAAAGTATTTATGCTACTTTCCTTTTTTGACTATTTTTATTGTGGTAAAATATAAACATCATAAAATGTAAGATTTTGATCATTTTTACTGTATACTTCAGTGGCACTGAGTATATTCACAAGGTTGTGCAAAATGACCACTACCCATTTTCAGAACTTTTCCCATCATTCTAAATAAACTTTGAACAATATGTAACAGGACCTTAAAATTGTTCACACAAGCTTTACCCACACAAGTTTACTTAATTATTCTAAACAATTAGAAATGTGAACAAAAGATATAAGAGAAGATGTTCTATGAGGTACTGCTTATAATAGCAAAATGATGAGGTAGCATTAAAGGTCTGCTGGCAAAGGATGTAGTTACAGAAAATTCTGGTACATCCATATGTTCAGAAAATCCTGAGGGTGGAGAAAGAAAAGAACCATATACTGTAAATGTTTACATGTCTTCTTTTGATTGAAAAGATTACAATTATTTCAATTTTTTTCTTTATTTTCCTTATTATGCTTAATATTTAAGTGCAGCTTTTTATAACTTTTAAAGTGTCATTTTTGGAAGTAGAATTACGACAAACTCTATGCCCTCCCTGTAACTGACATTAAACTCTGAGAGGAAAAATTATGCATCTCTTTTCCCTCTTGCTTCTGCCCATCATGTCATTTTTATAAACTTTAATTAACTAAGGAAAGGATGACTACATTTCAGGCCCATGTGGCCCTCTGAAACATCTAGGGTTAGCCTTTTTCCACTTTAGAATGCTTTACTTCTTTGCCACTTGAAGACAAGTTTCCAAAGTACTTTGCATAACCTGCATATGATTTGATTGTAATCTCTCACCTCAACCTCAAAGTCCTCAATTTTGTGGGTTGTTTTTTTTTTTGGTCCTGGGGATTGAACCAAGAGCCACACAAATCCTAGGCAAATGCTCTACCACTGAGCTACATCCTAGCTCGCTCGCTCTCTCTCTCTCTCTCTCTCTCTCTCTCTCTCTCTCTCTCTCTCTCTCTCTCTCTCTCTATCTCTATCTATCCATCCACCCACCCAGGGCAGCGTCTCAGTAAGCAGCGGCCCAGGCTGGCCTCCAACTTGCAACCCTCCTGGCTCAATCTCCTCATCTGAGTTACAGGCTTGCACCACTGCCCCTGGCATCAATACAACTTTCTGGAATACTGATCACTCTGACATTTCTTCTCCAGTCTCCTCTATCGTTTACTTCTTTCACTGACTTCTCTGCACCTCTATCCAGACTGGCTTTCCCTGGGGCAAACAGTTTGAATGTTTTTATCATAGATACAATAAATGGTCAGGCACAGTGGCACACGTTAATAAAAGGACAGAAGAACGCTTCTGTGTCAAGGCAGAGGTGCCAAATACCTGGGATCTGTGCCCCAATTTTCACCTCTTGCCCATAGCAGAGGGTGCCATGAGTACCTCTTACCCATCAAGTCCACATTCTTCTGTTAAATCTAAACTTGGCCTCAAAAATCTTTAATTTTATAGGAAATCATCTAGTAAACCATATAAAACTTCTTCCTGTCCCAACTAGAGGGAATTAAAACATTCAGCAGACGCTGACCTACTTTTCAATAGTTTTCTGTACATAATACTTTCACCCTACAGAAAAATGCTTTTAAAATGACAGGACTCAATCTGTACAATCTCTTAATTCATGAACACAAAACATACATCCTGTCCACCTCTCCACAAGAGGAGTAAAGGACATGAAATTGACATTCTTTCTAAGAATGAAATATGTTATTTACCCCCTCTTAAAATCATAATTATTGGCAAATATTAACTGCACAAAACAAAGGATTTCATTAAGACATGTTAAAAATGTTACTTTTTATCCACTACGTCACTATTTGTTCAAATGTTTGAAATGACAGTAACAGGAGCCTACTTGTTGAAGTTTACGAGGTACAGGAAAGTAATCCGGGGCGCCGGCCCATTCCAGTGGATGGTATAGCCCTTCTCCAGCATGATCACAGGCTGGTACTGCGGAAAGGCGGCCCTTTGGTTAATACCCCGGAGCACCATCCAATGGGATGGATACTCATCTCGCACGATGGTCATAGTAAGATTCTGAGTGCTCCATGTCTGTACATACACCTTAAAAAAAAAAAAAAAATGAAGGAGTGAGGGAAAGACAGTAAGAGCTCAAATCGCCGAACAAACTTTCCCAGCAGGAAGTCAAGGGTCTTCCTTTGAAAACAGAAGTCCCATGCTCTGTGCTAGACTACATGAGCAGCAGTTCACTAACTACATCCTAAGCCACACTTACAATGCAGCCTGCTTAAACGCGGCACGGTAAAAACAGACTCTGCACTCTGCTAGCCAGGATCTTCATCACCAGTTCCATCATCACAGGCCAGCTTGTTCACCGAATATAAAACTCGTGTGGTTTATATGGCCTGTCAGTGGAATCCCTCTATCTGAAGGATGTACATACAAAAAAAACAGTAAATTAATGTGAACACTGATACCCTCTAGTCAAATCGAGATTTTCCTCTAAACCGAGAGATGGAAAATTGATCTATCTTAGTCCTCTGGCTTTCAATTTTCCACGATCTACTTTAGTCCAAAAAGACGTTTTTCACCCATTCAAAAAAGTTACAAAGAATTCAGCAGCAACTGGAAAAACATAATAAGCTAAGACAAATTGTGAGGTCCTGAATTTATTCCAGTGGCGTCTGAGCCACTTTCTATGTCAAAACAAAACCTCCCACAAATGCAGCCCCCAAAGGACGAGGCTCGAAACTATTTCCCCAAACACACACCTCAGAAAATAAAAGTATAACATTAAGAAGTGAAGGGAAGAGCGTAAGAGTTGAAATAGCTAAACAAATTTTATCTATTTACACCAGCATCCAGTAACTACATTCTTCAGATGCAGTAAGACATTTGAAGAATATTTACAATTAATCCACATTCTGTATTTTCTGTCATTTCTGTGATTTTTGTCGGTATTGGCTCCTCAATTTGTCCTTTGAGCCAGAAAGGCTTCTTTACTCTCATTCATATTTGATTAATAATCTTCTCTACTGACACCACTTAAAGATTCAAATACATATAGGAAACATACTTTTTTTTTCGTACTGGGGATCAAACTCGGGAGCCTGCGCTTGCGAGGCAGGTGGCGGAACCACTGAGCTAAATCCCCGGCCCTGGAAACATACTTTTAATACTACTGATTATCTCCACTTAGATATATATAGTATATATTTCAATATATAATTTTCTTGATGTACTCATATTTAACATATATTTAATGTGCGAGAACGAGGCAGGCAGACAGACATGTACCTCCAGCCTCCAGCCCGAGGATGAGGCAGGGTAGCAGGGTAACCTTAATTCTCCCTGCTGCACTCTTCCTTCCTGCGCACCTTTATCCCTCAGGTCGGCCAAGAGCAAATACTCTATTTAAAGACATTTACAAGGAGCTGAATAATGGCTGCTCTATCTGGAGATCAAGTTGCTTCCAACTTTTGCCTACGTTATTTCTAAGTAACAGCAAATGGCTACATGTCTGGGCTTCCCGCCCAAGTTACAAATTCTCAGGAGAGCATTTCTGACTGGTGGTTCTTCTATGCACAGTCTCCTAGAGGTATCAGATAGCTTGTTTCTTTCTCCAGCTACAAATAAAAATAAAATTACCACTCTGCTTTGTAAGGGAGAAAGTATAGGTTCAGATCTCAAATAACTAGAAATCCAAAGGATTGAAGAATTTAATGAATGCTGAATAAATGAAAAAGGCCTTCATAGTTAATTATAAGTTATAATTATTATATAATCAATAATTTATAAAATTATGAGCTATTACACTAGGCATTTCATAGACAAATTTATAACTAATAATTTAAAAATAAGTTTTCACTAGTGAGCATCTAGCACTTTTAGATAGGCAGATACATGCCATGAATACACATGGTTGGCAAGAAATTCAATGACAACAGCAGCTATAAACACTAAAGGCTTTTTATTTTTGTTTTTGCTTTAGTCTTAATTCTAGAATGTCCACAGATTATTAAGTATAGGTGAGCAAACATAATTTGATTAAGAATAAAATAAATAGAAAAAAATCACATTTTAAACCGCTTTTCTTCTTCCTTATTTTACTGTAGCTATTTCTTCCATGTTTCTCCAGGTCTCAATCATACTTTTTTTTTTCCTCATGGGAATGAGAAATCACTCAACAAAGAAACTGCTATCCTCATTAAAATAAACAAGAAACACTGCCTAGTCTTTATCCCTTCTGAGTCCTTTGTCTTTTTTATAGGTAAGAATCTAAACATTTTTAAAAAGTTTTTAAATGTAAGAATAACATTGTGCAACAGTCATGATTCAAAGTCAGACAGTAATGAGATCTGCCCTGCAATGCTCCAGTCATAGAAAGGTAAGGTGGAGTCGAATGTGGTGGTGCACGCCTGTCATCCCAGCACTTGGGCAAGCTGAGGCAAGAGGACTGCAAGTTGGAGCCCAGCCTGGGAAACTTAATGAAACCCTATTTCAAAGTAAAAAGGGTTCAGTGTGAAGATCCTGGATTCAATCTCTAGTACTGTCAAAAAAATAAAAAGCTAAGGTCATAGCAACTATGTCAGACTCTGGGGGCTCAGAGAAACAACAAGCAAAATCCCACAAACACACACTTGACAGGAAATTAAACAGAGGTCAGCGGAGGGGAAAGATCACAGCACTGGTTCTTCCCCAGGAAGAGCTCACACTACAAAAAAGCACCTAGAAGCAAATCAATGAAAGAGGCTCCCTCCCCGCCTTCAGAGCTATCAGAGCCCAATGCCCCTTGGAGAATCCACTGCCCTGCCTCTAATTCTCTTCTCCATGCTCCCAGCATCCCATTCCTTTACCCTTTTGTCTCCCTTGATAGTCTATATGAAACCTTACCCTATTGTCTGAAATCGGCTCCCTTTGAAATTCTGGGCAATTGAAGCACCCATTGTGTAATTGCTTCTAACCATCCAAATCTCACTGTTGAAGCCACCTTTGCGACATACAGCCCTGCTTCTCAGACAGCACTCACAGCAGCCAGCACTGCACCATGCAGGAGTCAGACCATACACTAAATGCTTTCCACTTATTAGTGCATCCTAGCATCACCACAGCCTCACAGCAGAGAAACTAGCATGGTCCTTATGCACATGCACAGTGTAATTTTCACTTGCCCAACTCACCTTTGGGAAATAATAAACCCAAGGTAACCTAGGTAACCAAGGTAACCAAGGTAATTTAGGTAACCTGGCTCCCCAGTCTGTGTTCTCAACTGTGTACACTACTTTGCAACCTGCTTACACTGGGTATCCATTAGTAAATACACGCTACTTAACAATTTCCAAGAGGCGTTTCCTAGTTTCTATCACCTCCTTCATTATCATCATAGACATTCTGTAGTATAATTACAAGAATTTTCTTCCATTCCTCCCTTGTCCACTCATTTTCAATTCCCAGCACCATCTACATCTCGCTTTCTGTGTGACCCACTGAATTTCTGCCTCAAAAGTCAGATTACCTAATGGAGTAGACATAATCACCCTGAAATCAAAAGATAAAATTCCCTCTAAGAGTGGCACAAAAACCTGAGTCAAGAAATATGGGTTCTGGCGCCAGCTACCCCCCAACCATACTTAACTCAAAGCAAATCACCTCACCCTTCTGCAACTCACTTTTCCACTTTCTTTTTTGGTACCAGGGATCGAACTCAGGACCTTGCGCTTGGGAGGCAGACACCGGAACCACTGAGCTAAATCCCCAGCCCCACTTTTCCAGTTTCAAAACTGGTTTGAGGTAAGGAGTCTTTTCAGTACAATTCTTTTTTTTTTTTTTTTTTTTTTAAGAAAATCATACTTGAGAAAGCACCAAAGAGAAAGAAGCTGAAGCATCCTCTTCACAGAAGCAGTGCTGGCAGCAGCAGTAGGGCTCAGGCATCAGACTGCTTTCTGGGCCTACCTGGGCGTAAGTGCCACTGCAGATCACTGCGTTCCACTTGGTGACATTGATACAGCTCGGATGGCGGATCAGGTAGTTGTCCATTCTGCCCACGTAAGCATCCTGGTATCCCGTTACAGAACCATCAACGTCATGGAATATGGAATTCTTATCACCATCCAGCTCACAATCTTCAAACCAAGGACCAGGCTTTCCAAAAAAGACATTCAAAGAAACCTGACAGCAATGAAAACCAACAATATCACAAAGTGAGGACTACCGCCATCTAGCATCCCCTGCTACAACCCAATTGCATGTCCACCACAAATGCTTTCCAGTGTAACCATGGCTGTGGTCACTAAATCCTGTACGTGGAGGTCCATACGGGCAGCAAATATACAGCCAGCCTCCATACTGAAAAGGTGATCTAAGATCCTCCCTAAAGAGCTGGGGATGTAGCTCAGCGGTAGAGTGGTAGAGCTCTGGGTTCAATTCACAGCACTGAAAAACACCAAAAAACTGCCCTATTGATGTGGGAAGCCATCTACTAGTCTAGTTCTACCCTATACAGCCCAAAAGAGAACCAGCCAAACAAGGTGAAATGCTCATTTGTGGCCCTCAGCTCTTCTAGAAAACCACAGATACCTACTTGGAGAGATCTTTTCACGCTCTATTTTCAACGGGGCAGTGAGTTTGTATTTAGATGTGAATGAAAGAACTATGAGCTACTTTCCACTTGTGGCTTCCCGTGGGAGCAGGGAGCTAGGGAGTCCGAGGTGCCATCTCTTTCATGCCCCTGCCATCCTGGAACTGGCAAGATAGTTACAGCTTACAGGGACATAATCAGATTGTTCTGTGTATTATGGGGAAAGAGGAGGATGGTGAAACTGCTAAGAAAACTACTACTGTTGGCATCTTTAAAATGGATCTTTAAAAATTTAGAATTTTTATTAGAGATAAACTGTTTGTCCAAGTTCCCTCATGCTGTCAATGGATGCTGGGGGATTCAACTCTTTCAGCCCTCTAGGCTAAAGCTTCACTAAATCTACATATGGATATTTCCTGGCTTTTGTTCTACCCCATCTAAAAACTGGAATGTTTCTGTGTGTTTGGGATGCAGGACAGACATACACCACCTGCCCTCCCAATTTGGCCAAATTACAAATAAACTAATTTTTCCATTTTTATGGGCTTTTCTTATTTTCTTACGTTCCTGGCTGCAGATGAGTGAATGAACCCAGAAACCCAAAGAGTACAAGGCCCAGACTCAGGCCTGACCAAGCCCAGCTGGTAGCAGTGCTACACTGTAAACAGTAATTTCTGATTCTTCTTTGCAATCTTCATGAAGCCATTCAACAGTTTGTATCAGTACCCAGTTTTTATCACACTGCCCTAGTATTCTTCCTCATCCCCAACCTTTTATCCTCTAATTCCCTAGAACAGTCTCAGATAAATAAAATACCAAGAAGAACCTAGATCTCTCAGTGGAGACAGCACTACCCTATCAGTTTAGTCCACTGTTTCACAAAAATCACGTGTCTTCTTGTTCCTGTGAAGCTCTACAATCCCCTAGCATTATCACTTCAAGGCATTTTCCTGTTCAAGTTATCACTCAAGTGTCAAAAATACATGAGACTGTGCTCGCTTCTGCAGCACATATACTAAAAATACATGAGATCACTGCTCACACCTTGAACTCAACAGGACAGAGTACACAAGATCAGAAGTTCCTGTGTTATATATTTTTCTTCCCTATCATAAAGACTCAGTACAAATCCATTGCATTTTGGTCTTTGGAAACGTGCTGTCCCTCCCTCTCTTACCTTAGTCACCAACAGGAAACGTAAGAACATACTTACATGTGGTCCAAACTTCACCAGGGAAATGTTATTCCTGGGGGTTATCTGCCAGGTATTCTTCATTAGGAAGCCAATCGCACTGCTGTATCTATCTGGAGTTGGCACGTATTTTTTGAAAGTGCTCCTGGTGAGATGAATGGGCCCATCATATATCTGAAAGCCTCTAATTGGGAATGTCCTGTTAAAGATACAAGATTTTGTTCAATGCATGTGTGCTCTTTCAACAGCACTGATTTGTTTTATAAATACTGCTACATGCCCTGTAAGCACTCGGCAAAATTTTAAGATCCTGTGGTAACCAAGACAACATCCATGATGGAATAAGATATGTACTATAGTGGGAAAGACAAACAAAAAAAAAAAAAAATCAAAGGATAATTTCAGATAGTGTTACGGAGGCAATAAGAATAGTTATACGATAAATTGTTTGGGAAGAAAGGCACTGTATCTAGGATAGATGCTGGCCTCTCCGAAGATGCAGCTCTGGCTTCCTCACACTTATATGTGAGCCAAACTTCACCAGGAAAATGTTATTCCACTTGAGGTGCTTTATTTGGGACTGGAGATGTAACTCAGTAGCAAGTACTTGCCTAGCATGTACAAGCCCTCCTGGGTTCAATACCCAGCACCATAACAACAGAAAAAAACCACAGCATCAGTGTAAGCACAAGAAACTCTACCAAAAACTAGTGAAGTTAACAGTCGGTTTGCCCATTACTCTGTCTTGTTCCAGCTCAGTGTCCAAAGATGGCATTGAGGAGGTGCTTTTTTTTTCAGTACAAGCCACTGAACCCAGGACCTTCACACAGAGCTACATCCCCAGCTAGCCCTTTTTTATTTTATATTTTATAACAAGGTCTCGTTAAATTGCTAAATTGCCCAGGGTAGACTCTAACTTGTGATCCTCCTGCCTCAGCCTCCCAGAGTGCTGGGATCACAGGTGTGTACCATCATGCTCAACAAGGAGCTGAACCTTGATGGATCATGGCATTGGCTCAGATGTGAGGTCTTTAGAACAAGATTTAGTTTTTCTCTCCTTGGTTTTCATCTAAGTAAAATGAGGACAACTCCAGCTGACTCTCAAAACTGAGGTACGGATTAATTAGTTAATAGTTCCTTAAAAGCTTTGAAGAATCTTTCTACTGCTAAGTACTAGTTTAATGACTGTGATTATGATGACAGAAAACATGCCAAAACCCTACACCACCTCCTCCAACAGTTCAAACACTGTTAATTACACAGCCATGGTGAGGTTTTTGAGTCAGCTTTGGCATCTATCAATGCTCATTTTCTAGGACTCTCTTCAGTAGGCAATTTCCTTTTTCCAGTGCCTATTTCTAAAACCCAACATCAGAAATTGAGGGAAAACTGACCTAATGTCATAGTTTATGGTTTGGCACCTTTTTATGTCTCAAGAAAGGGAAAAAAAAGAAAAAAAAAAAAAAATCACCAGCTTATATAAGTTCTTATGTAAGAAACAAGATTGGCCTCTGTTACAAAAGTGATAACAGAATCTATGAAATGGTTAATAATTGCACAAAATCTGATGGGATAATACAATAATACTAGTAGTAGTGATAAGGAAAGAGTCACAGTAGAATCCAACAAATCTAAGGTTATTACAGAAACTGCATTGGGGGCTAGGTGTCCAACCCTAAATAACTCTTACCTGTTCCTAGGTAATGTGCGAGGTTTCTGGTCTATTCCTCCAATGCCCATATACTTATTCTGACCGCCATGGAAGCCGTAATTCCTGCTCTCCCCAACAAAGAGAGATTCAGACACTTCCTGGCTAGAACCTTCATCACTTGGGAAGCTTCCATCACTGTTAAAATCAGGACAATCATTAGCCACCCTTCCCTAGGAAATTTAAATTTACCCCCAAACGAAAGCAAGCTGTAACTTAAAAAGCTAAAACTTTTCTACAAAGCCAATAGCTTCTTCTAACACACATTATCAAATCCTTATAAACCGCTTGTGGGAAGGAGGTTCTGGGGATCAAACAGTCCTTGCGCATGTTAGACACACACTCAGAAACTGCTTTTAAACTGTAAAAATATCTCATATGAATTATGGCTTGCAAATTATATATAAACAAATGAAATTTAACAGCAATAACATCATTCTCAACCATGAATATTGCAAATGAGAATGAAACAGCCCAGAATACAAGTAAATGAGAAGCATGTTTAACATTTAACATGGCCATTGGAAGGACAAGAACCCAGAGAAAAATATACAATATAAGTTTAGTTCTTAAAGATTACTGATAAAGTACCTTCTAAGAAAAATACTAGTTTTTTAATCTCCTTGTGCTTCTCTTTCTTCCTCTACTTTTTAAGACCTTTAGTCTCAATCTCAAGTGGTTTTTTTCTAAGCAAAGATTATAATTGCCTTACCTTTCTATGGAATTCCAGCTACTCCCTCAGTATGAATTTGATTAGTCAATAAAAATGTATTTCTGGTCCTTTAGTGGAACCAAGAAGAGGGTGCTATTTTTTAAATGCTAATAAATTATGAAATATTCCTGTGTGTTATTCCCCCTTAAAAATACCATAGATAATTTTACTTGATATCTCTAAAATAATGAAATACATATTTTTAAGCCATTACAAACCTGGCAAAGGTCAGTCCTATTCCATTATCTGCAAATCTGTAAGAGAAAAGAGAATGAAAGAACATTTTAATTTACCACATCACATAAAAGGCAGTTCTCTCAGTATTTAATTATAAAATCTAGAAGGTCCCAATCCACCCACCTAAAACTTTAACTTCCCAATAGCTAAGGTACAAAGCACAAACCATGCAGTGAGGGTATCTAATTCGAATCCTGGTCTTGCCAATTATTAGCTGTATGACCCTGGGTAAAAGTTATTCAACCTCTCTCGCCCAGTTTCTCATTTGTAAGTTGAAATAATAATATAATCTTCTCTATATAATTCTTGAGAGGATTAAACACATTAAATAGTTTCAAGTATTTAGAACAATGCCTAGAACATAATAAGTAGTATATAAGTGTTAGTTAAGACATTTCATAATTATTTTTTAGAAAATAATTAGATGACACCGTAGCTACGTCTACAGATTAAAAAAAAAGTATCTATTTTTTGGATGAAAAAAGTCAAAGATGATGGTGAAATGTCAAGAAGCTAATGGTTAGTGCCAAAACAAAAAATCTTTTTTCTAGACCAAGACCAATCTCAGCTCAACATGTATCAGGCCTCTCTTAAAGACACACAAGTGAGAAAAAAGGTGAGCTGCTTCCTGCCTCAGGTCATGGAAAGATATAAAAGTCAACAGATTTATTAACGTGGAGTTACACAGCTTTTGTTTTGAATGGCAAAGGAAGAAAATCAGAAAAACTTTAAGGAATAGCCAAGAGGAAGAAAAACTGACCAGGTAGTTTCAGAATCATTATTTAGTGCTGACACAAACCATGTTTATTATAAAAAGCTATATTCCAAGTTTCTGTTCAGTCTCATCAAAAGCTCTCATGTCACTAGACAAGTTCAGTTCCAATAAAAGCACCAAAATGAGACAATTCCAAACATTTGCAGTCTGTTAACTCTAGCGTACTTCCTCAGAGCTTGTCCTGCCAGTTACCACCACTAATAATATACGACTCCAGGAAACACCACTCTACTTTACCATATTCTACTAGGTTTATTATTTTTTTTTTGGTACCGGGGATCAAACTCAGGTCCTTGCACTTGCGCAGCAGGCAGCGAAACCACTGAGCTAAATCCCTGGCCCTCTACTATGTTTAAAAAAATCCTTAAGAACAAGTACATCATTGTTATCAGGCAGTAACGCTGTAGCGAATACCCACGCTGAGTTCTGAACAATAATATCTCCTCCTCTGATCCAGGCCCCATGGTCATTATTTTTAAAAGCAATCAGCCTGTCGATTACAGCAGCAACACGGGGTTTCTCAGGGTCTGCATCCCGATGAGGCCGAAATCTAAGGTTTAAAAAAAAAAAAGAGGTTTTATTAAAAAGGAATAAAAAGTAATAGAAATTAACTCTTCATAGTTATAAGCTATAGAGTAAAAAGGAGGATTTAAATTTGGCCAAAACAAACAAACTGAAAAAAAAATCTTAATATACAACTTATTATATTTCAAATAAACATTACATTTATTTACACATGACTATCCAGAGAACTGCTTTCATAGCTTCAGTTTTTAAAACAGACTTACAAAGTGACACTGCCAAACATAAACACAAACATCATTTCCATTAGAACATATACACACTCTCTCTCAAGCAAGGAAATCTACATGTCTGCCTAAGTTCTTAAATTACATACTACTGATACAAACTTACTGTATAAGTTACCACATTAATATTTATATAAGTGAATTGTAATATTATTTGAGTTGTATGCTAGTTAAATGCTTCAGATATAGTGATAAAACTCAATTCAATAGCTTGAAATGGCTAAAATTAAATACCTTATGTTTAATTGACTTATTTATTATAAAAGCTGAATTGCCTTTTCTTTCTCCTTGCTCTAAGACATTTATAATGTACTTAATGTAAAAGTCAAAAACTTGGTGTCAAAAACTGTCTGCTGTAACAACTCAAATAAATAATCCCAAAAAGCCACCACCTTAACAAAGCTTTTCAAAACTAAATTCAGCACGTTGAGATCTTGCAACTATATAGTTGGGATTATCCTTTGCACAATGCTACTACCATACTTGCTGGAACACTAGGTGCTCACTAAATGTGCATGATGGGAGAAGCAACTCTGCAGGAGGACCAGCAAGCACTCATGCCCTGATGCATGAATGAGCTCAGCACTCTACTCCAAGCAAGCTGGCCAGAGAGTGAGAGAGGCAAGGGAGATAGATAGGAGAGAGAGGCCAGCAAGGGTCAGGTAAGTGTGTGGTTCTTCATCTGAAATGCAATGGGAAGTTAATGAAGCATGGACTCAGAATGTGATCACATTTCTTATCATTTTTTTTCAGCAGATCACAGGCTCCTACTTGGAAAATGGACTCCAGGACCATTCTGGAGGCTCTTTATGTTGGTGGTATAAACATGGCTGTAGCAGTGGGGACAGAGTCATATATCCATCCTTACATTACATGACCCAGGACACTTACCCTAGCTAGCTCTGACCTAAGGGGGGAAAAATCTAAGCCAATACCTACTTACAATATTAAGCAGATAGAAGAGTTCTGGAAAAGAAAGTGTATGTGTTCCGAAAGGTGAAAAAGAAAAGGAGAAGAGAGAAGAGGAGGAGGAGAGGGGAAGGAAGGGAGTGGAACAAGAAGGAGGGGGAGGGAAGGAAGGGGAAGAGGAGGGGGAGGGGGGAATCAAAAGACAACATCTGATTGTCTGTTACGGCTGCCTCCGCTTTCTCACTTTCCTATCTATATAATTCAATCATTAACTACTTGCTTTGCTCTCGTTTATTTTCATCTACTTCCCTGGATTTTTCATCATCATCTATGTGATTTCAACATATTTCCTGGCCCTCCCTTAGTGATCCTCTGCTCTAAACAATACTAGTTGGTTCTAATGCTTTCACTTCTTCAGATGAAATTTACCAGTTTCAGACAAAATGGTTTCTTGAGGTGAAATCTCCCATTTTAAGGCCCTTTAGATTCCTATAATTTCACATCCTAAAAACAAGGAAAACCTCATCTGATTAACTGTTGAGTCAGGTTCCTCTTTGATGAACAGACGGAATATTTTCTGGATTCCATGAGCCTGGTGTTTAATTCATAGGCTGGTTTATTACTTCTCAATGTTCCATCACTTTTGCTCATGTCTAGATTGCATGAATATATCGGGGGATATTACGTACATTGGTACACACAGCTGCCAAATGTCTCGCTGCCCGTTTTCTATAATCAGTTCTTTTCAATAACAACTTCCAAATGGAGTACAACTCCTTAAAAATATGTTTGCATTTATAAAATGGCAAGAGAAATAATGGAGTGCAGAGGAAAGATTACCATTTTCATAACATCCCATATACACATCTGGGAAAGAACTCCTTACACTATCATGAATAAAAGCGTTTCATTGTCATCTAGTTAAAATATCACTGGATTCTTAAAATTTACTCACCTATTCGTATAAATATATACAAACACATTATAAAAATTATATAAATAATTTTTTAAGTCATGAAAGGAGCCAAATTTATTCTGCCTAGGATTTTTCTTGCAATGCTAACTTTGCACTATACATTCTTAATGCTACAAATTATAAAACTTTTTTAAAACTAAAAAGAACAGGAGCAACCTTGTACCACAGATTTATTTTGTCAGCTAATATTCTTTTCTTGGTTCATAATCTGCTTCTATTTATTTTCGCCTTTGTCTTACATTTATCTCTTCTATTTTTCTATCCCATATATTGATTAGCTATGAGGTATCCATTACCTTGAGTTTTATTTAAATAATGCCCACAGTTTCTGGACTTCTCAAAAGCTACCTGATCATTTCTATACAGTATTTTATGCTTAACTTGACCTTTGAGGAATCCTGATGAGTAATTTACCACCCTTTCCCCAGTTTTCTCCTGACCGCACATCTCAGTAATATATTACAAGAATGCTGGCTCATACTTAAGTCAGATTCATCAACCTACAGTATGGCCCCTGCTTTACTCCAATAACTGGTCCATAAACTGGTCGATCAACCGAAGTATAAAAAAATAATATGTACTGAATATTTCTACTGAATATGACTTTGAATTGCCATCTTTTCCAGATCATTTTATTTCCATCTGAGACACTGTATTTACTTTGGCTCACATACAGCTTGTAAGAGAACTCTACTGAAATGCTGACCCATTTCCCAACTGCATTTTGTGGTTATAAAGAACAGGCAACCAAGAGCCTGGCTAGGATTTGAATCTGAGGCTACAAATGACTGAACCAGAACCAGCTTGATCATCAAACTGAGGATCTTTTCCTTTGAAATAGAGTCAACAAAATGTTCCATCTTGACCACTAAGCATAAATTCTATATGCTTTGGTTTTCAAGGATCAGACTACCACAACCTAGTTTAACATGTTTTTTCAATGAGTCATACTCTTCTCCAAATCTGAAATCCTTCTTAATACCTCTCTTTCCTTTTTCTTTCTCTTTCTGTAACTCCTTCTAACAACAATCTCCCACTTTGAGAAGGGAGAGAAGTACCAACTTCTCTGGCATTTCAATAAGATAAAGGCCCTGCATCAGGACCAGGGACAGCAGAATGTTTTTCCAAAACCCTTCTACAAATGTTTAAAACTTCATTCTAAACATGTTACTAGAGAAAAGAACACAGTGTGCTTGACTCGAAAGTTCTATTCTGGCAAGACAAGAGCTGAATGCAATGTTAAAGAGCAGCTGCACCTTGCACTGTTATCCAAGCAGAGGTATTCTCTTGGGTCGGCGGCACTGGAGTTGGTGGTTTTGACACCTTTGTCAATAAACAAGCCAGCCTGAAATACATAAAAATGAGTCAAAAAGTAAGTTTTAAATTATCACTTCTACTCAAAAAAAGGTATCCTGGATATTTTTATAATTACTCTCATTCAGCCACTCCGCAAGTAACTTAGTACCTGCTTGAAGCTTTATACAATGATTAACAAACAAAACACATTCATGCTGCTACTGATACAAACACTATCAGGAAGCCATCAGTTAAATAACTGCAGTACTATGTGATAAGCAAATGATAAAGAGAGGCACCCAGATGAGGCCTTTTTCCTGGGCGACAGGGATTCACAGACTGTTGCCTAACAGCAGTGACCCCTCACAAGGCTGAAACCCACAGGCTGGCAAGGAATTAACCAACCAAGAGAATGGGCTGGGGTGGGTGGGAAGCAGGTGAAGATCTTAGAGGAAAGGACTAAGGGAACAGTTTGTACAAAAGTTCAGAAATGAGAGACAGCATGGACTATACAAGAAAAAAAATCCTCGGTGCACTAATGAAAATGCACAAAGGGAAGAAATGTGAAGAAGGCTAAAGAAGAGAAGACATCAGATCATAAAGGGCTGATATGGTGTAAGAGTCAGAAGATCAGGAATTTAATAATGACATTGCAACCGGCTACATTTTAAGGAGAAAAAAATCATAGATAGCTAAGAGGTGTATAATGAACTGAAAGAGGGCAAAAAAGATAAAAGTGAAATAGGAGATAATTTTGGCCATCCAAAAGAGCAATGAAATGACTTAGATTTGTGGCAGTAGCAACAGCAAAAACTAGACAGAGTGAGAACTTTTTACTAGGCAGAATTGTTACTACTTTGTGACTGGGGATGAGGGAAAGGGAGCAAGAGAAGCTTTTTTTTTTTTTTAAATTTGGGTAACTAGAGTGGTTTCATTTGCTGAAACGGACATATAAAAATGAGCCAGGCCTAAAAAGAAGGATTTTCATTTTGAATATATTTATATATATTATATGTTATATAAAATATAATTAGACACTGAAGTCTGTCTTGAGACACTGAAATGGAACTCATTGGCAGTCAAATAAATGTGACCGACCTGGACTAGACACAGATTCAGGATGCATCAGCAACTGAAGCCATAGGAGGGGTGCGCACGCGTGTGTGTGCGTGTGCGTGTGTGTGTGTGTGTGTGTGTGTACAAGTGACAGCAAGATGGCAGGTTTCTTTTTGAGGACTCCAATGGTTCAATTTCTGTTATGTTGTGGGTCTGGGTATCGCCCCAAAGTCTCATTTGGCCAGAGGTAGGTGAATCTGGAATGTGTGATGCTGGGATTAAGGGCGCGTGATTACTAAACCACTACTCAAGAGTGAGTGGTTTGGCACTGCCCTCACCCTGGTAGTCTGGATGGGATAAAGGAGGCAGGAAGATGCTGTTAAACTCTCTTGTTGCCTTTGCTACCTCGTGTGTGCCATATTGTTTCTCCTCTACCAGGCACCCTGTTTGCCATAACTATCTTGGAGCCAGCCAACTATGGACTGAAACCTCTACAAACTGTAAGCCAAATAAACCCCTTCCCCTTTAACTTTAGGTGTTAGGTATTCTGTCTCAGCAATGAGAGAAAAGTAACTAACACAATTTCCTTTCACTATTATTTCATCCTGTAGAGTTATTCTCAAATTTAACAAATTAAAACCTAATTATCCAGTCATACAATTTAGATTCTCATAATTAACAAGAGATTACCACATGTCATTGTGGTATTTGACACTAAAAATTAATTAGAATGAGGTGCTTTTTACATCATTTATAATTTTTTAATTGAGGAGTTTCACTTTGAAATGCTACTTTCAATATTTATTAGCCTTACTATTCAGCTCATAAAAGTCACAGCAAAGGTTTTTTTCCTCTCTCAAATCTTCATCGAATGATTCTAAGCTCTTTAAATTATAACACACTTAAGTTTTGAAAAGATTCTCTGGGTGGCATATGTGGAAAGTGTTAACTAAACTCTGATATGAGTCACACCAAGGTCAAGGACCTGGGCATTACATATGCAATGAAAATATGCAAGTGCCCCCAGGCACAAAATGAACCAATGTACTCATCAGCAGGAAGGACAGGGTTGAGTGCCCAATATTAGGAAAACTGAAGCTTCTGAATGGGTTCATATATCATTCCATCAAATATTCTTAAGCAGTATTTTACTATTTATGTAACTAGCATTAAATGCCCAAATGGACACCCGACCAGCACTGGGAATAGAGAAAAGAGAAGTATGTATCCAAAACCTCAAAGTAGATTAGCTAATGTGTACACATCTCTGGAAACACAAGATGACATCAGAGATTACAAAGAAAGTGTGAGTGTGGGGAGGGACAAGAGAGCAGAGGAGATCACATCGACAAAAATCCATGACTCAATCAGATCACAGGTGCACACGTGTGTTGTGATTAACTGTGTGCATTAAGGGGATGCTGTATGTACACCCCTGAATATGGAAGGATTGCTGTCCTTTCTTTTTTTTCTTTTCTAATCACAAAGTATGCTCTGGTGACAAGTTCTATCAAAACTGCTGTTTCTCAGCTGTAATCCGGTACGGTTTGAAAATACCCCCCAAAATGCCTGTGTTGGAAACTTAGCCCCCAAAACAACAGTGTTGGAAGTGAAGCCTAAGGAGGTTTTTAGGTCATGAGAGCCCCACCCTCAGGAACAGATTCATGCTTATCTTAAAAGATCCTGAGAATGGGCATTCATGCCTATTCGTTCTCATGCCCTTACTTTTCCTCTGGCACTATGGATTGATGCAGCAAGGCCTTCAACAAATGTTGGACCCTCAATTTTGGGCTTCTCAGGGTTCCGAATCAAGAGCCAAATATGTTTCTTTTCATTACAGATTACCTAGTCTGGAATGTTTTTTGTACCGGCACAGAAGTGACTAAAAGATAGTAACAACAGTCCATCCTTTAAATCCTGTAAATCATATGTACTGATTCTTAAAATTTAGAAACCTACCTTAAAACTTGAATGGACTCTGTTGTTATAAAATATACCCAGTGGAGTGAGCTCTGGTTTTGCTAAGAGCTGTAATCCACTGGATTCCCCTGTAGGCTCTTTGTGGAATAAATACCATATTCCAGCATCCTATAATGAAAAGACAAGATTATTAAAAGCCTAGATTATAAAGCCACTCTGTGAAACACCCTCAAAAATAACTGCTTTGCAAGCAAGTTTAATCTTCATAAAACAAAATTTTCAAAGATTCAGAAGTTGCACACACATCTAGCATCCTTGAGGCACTTATATCATGCATTATTTTTAAAAAGCAAACTTAATGTTGTTTGGACTGGACAAAAAAAGTGATTGACTTATAGCAAAATTTACTTTCAAAACAACTTTCCCATCATTATCTACTTTAACATGTTATACAGAATGAAAACCAAATAAGCCTTCCATGTGACTGGGACAGCACAGCCTTTAGGCAATGTGGTTCTGGTCTGTTTACCTCCAAATCTGATCAATAGATGAGTCATGCCTATTAAACAACTGTCCACCACCAAGTAGAGCTCACTGACTTCTTTCAAACTACTCCAATGGGTTTCCTGTCCTGAGGTAAATTTTTGCCAAAGGGGGAAAAAAAAACCAACCACCACATGCATGAATCAGTATGCTGTCTCAGTCTGGACCCTGTCTGCTCAGTTTCAGTATTACTGCCCCTGACAGGAGCAGAACAGTTTAAAAATTTTTTAACACTCCAAATAAAACATGAAAATAGAAATGAATGTTCTCAATCTCTGTGCTAATTTCTTTTTCAACTGAATTAAAAACCAGCCCAATGTAAAGGAAAACTTCAATGTAAAGGATTATGGGACTTTGATTAAACAGGCTGTCAAAACCGAAACACACACTGTAAAAGGATACCCTTAATTCAAATTCATCACACATTTATTTAGTGCCCATTACGTGCTGGGTGTACACTACCATTTTTAAACAATTTAGAGTCTAGCATTGAATACACAGGTAACTAAGATGCATGTAGTAGGTATCATACTAGTTGTTAACAAACAAGTCCTTTAGGGAGGATAGAGGAAGGATGCACTGTGGAAAGCATATACACACCTACACGCCAAAAGAATGGAATATTTAACATTTTTTCACAACAAAAGTTTATAGATGGGTCTTAATAAAACGAACTATTCTGAAAAATGTTTGCCACCTCCACAAACAGAAGACTTAAAGGGCTAGTGAGAAGGCTCCACGCCACATTCCTATAAGCTGAGGATGGAGTGGATCCTCCTGGGATGCCCTGGAGTTGGGGGGGCAGAGGCACAAGCAGGTAGCAGCTGTTTCCTGTCAAACACTATGATGTCAAAACAGGTAAAGGAGCTCTGGAAAAGGCAATGAAGAAACAACCTGATTGACGTTGGGAGGAAAGCCCTGTCAAACACTAGCTTTCCCGGAACAGGAGCTTTAGAGAAGAAAGAAAAAATTCACAGAATAAAAACACAAAAAATATTTGAGATGCTTTCATGCGTCTCACCTGAGCCCCCGGGAAGGGCACCTGGCAATCTCAGCTTACATTTTCATAGACTATTTGTTATGTGCTTTACCCTTCAAACCCCGACTCCAGAAAAGAGCTGAGGGGAAGCTTTGCTCTCTGGCTGCTGACTCACAATGCAACAAGATCAGAAGACGAGAAGACGGCAGGAGTGAGGTGCACAACTACCTCAGTCATCACCTTCCACTCAGAAACGCCCAGTATTAACTCCATCCAAACGCAACAGACACTTGATGAAAATGAAGAATGAAAACCTGAACTGATTCAGTGTCCAGATCTCTGCCCTGTGAAATAAGAATCTTAAAATGACAAGGACCTTCAGACTACATTTTATATTTTTAAGGAAAATCACAGCAGTGACTTTAGCCATTATCCTTGTTATCTCAAAGAAACACTTCCTTCAACTAATCTTTCACTTAGTTCTTAGAAATGATGCTAGATACTTCTTTCCATTTACACATTTTAAATACTTATGATGTAAACACATGAACATTTATGTATTGTAGCAATTTCTGTACTGCGGTTTTCACTACATTTACAATCTTAATAGTATAATGTCTCAAAGGATTCATTTGTAGTATAAATTAGGAGTTCTCAATCATACTCAATTAAATGTAAGTTTCTTCAGATTTACCCAGAAGATATTTCTACCATTTAAAAATATTCCATTCATTCTCTTAAAAATTATTTGTGCGCGCGCGTGCGTGTGTGTAAAACAACTCAAGGCGCACAGTTCACTCATGGCACAGAGCTGTGTTTTCAGCTGCTTTATCAAGATGAAATCCCTAAACGTACACAATCCCTACATTTAGCACAAAGATGTGCCCCTTGACCATAGTGACAGTTAACACAGCACCCTATAGACTAATCCACTTGCCTAAGGAAAAGCAAAGGCTTCCTTTGTTCATCAGTACCAGAAACTGAAATGATCAGATACCTCGCCAAACAGGATTAAATATGAAAAGCCAGAATACAGTAAAAAATAACTCTGGAGATGACATAATCCTAGAGGTAGCGCACTCTTTTCTTCCATGTGTCATCTGTCGTAATGGACTCATAGATACTAAATGGTATGAAAGATTTAAAAGAAATAGAAGAACCACCCAGCCATCTCCTGTTCTTAACTAAACAAGCAGCACTAAAAACAATGCCATGCTTGGGTTGCACTGGCACAGATAACGT
Source organism: Heterocephalus glaber (assembly GCF_053883595.1). NCBI lineage: Eukaryota > Metazoa > Chordata > Mammalia > Rodentia > Bathyergidae > Heterocephalus > Heterocephalus glaber. The sequence continues at coordinate 54,477,642 of NW_028258317.1, forward strand.
CACACCCATATAAACCAGAACATTTATGGACACTAATAATACAAAAAACAAATTAGAAAACACTTTAGTATTATTTACCTGTGAGCCTGCAGCTGCATTATTAATCAGATTATTGTTGGGATGAGCAATCCAGAAAGTTGAAATTGCCCTGCAAGGCATTTTCAAAGGTGATTTAAACATTCTTCATAAAATCCTGCCCGCTAAAAACTTCCCCAAAAACATTTTCCCCAAAAGGCAAGGGTCTTGACCAACAATCACATGAATTCTCTCTCAGCCAATTACTCACATACAGTCAGTGGCAGGCACAGGGACATAATTTCCAAATACTTTGTCTCGTATGGTGGTGCACATGGAGTTGTTCCTATCCGTGGGGAGGAGAATGCCTGGCTTGGTGAGCAGCCCAAGATTATGGAACAAAGTATTCCTTTGTTCAACACCATCTTCCAAAAAGAAACAGTGACCTAGTGTGTCGAATCCAATGGTATCTTTTATCTGCAGAAATACAAGTGTACAGTGTCACTGGTAACAAGATTGATTGAGATTTCAGTGACAAGTGCTTCTCAATTTAGTACACTTGGTACAAGTGCAAAAAGAAGTTTTTAATCTTCCCAGAATGGGCAAAGTCAAATGCCAGGGCTCATTTCCCCTTGAGGAGAATATTTTGCATGGTAAAAAACTGGAGGCTTCCTACAGACAGAAAAATAGCAGAATTCTCAGTAAGAGTGGGTTACAGTAAGGCATGTGATGAAACAGCTTACACAAACTTGCGAAGTTATGAGACTTAAGGGGAGCTAACATTTCTATGACCAATGACACATGCTGTCAGAATACGGTGCTACTTACCAGCAAGCCATCAGTCCCATGCACTGTGATGCACCTCGAGAAGCTGTGATGAATAGACAGGCCATCCACAAATGTTGGGTGTCTGTACCCCCCTCTAGAATCCACGTCTCCACACAGGTGAAAATGCACAGGGTACCGCCCCAGGTGCTGCTGACCCATGTGTTTCAATTCCACATAAGAAAGATGGACTGAAGTAAAATTTTTCCTTATCTATCAGACAAGGAAATCAAAATCAGAACAGGAGCATAGCAAACAAACAAACAAGTGTTTTAATAGAAAACATCCTAGGTAGACATGTATTAAAACTTTCCTTTTCTTTGGCATCCTATTTTCCTGAGTCCCCAGTCAATAATTTAACAAATGCCTTTTTACAAAGATACATGCTTTTTAGAGCCATAGAAAGCGTTTCTAATTTGAAACTAAGGTATGCATAACCAGGAAAGCTACAAAAATGATCTGTTTAAATACAGATGTTCCTCAACAAATTAAATGAGGTTATATTGTTGTGGAAATCTCGGAAAGAAATACACAGAGACACAGAATTCAAATAAAATAATAAAATTTCTTCTCACGAGCAGACGGGAATACCAGAAACCAGTCTGGTCAGCACCCCCTTTGTTCAGCTTTTCCCTTTTTATATCCTTTTTAGCCATTATCTCATCCCTAGTGGTCTTTGATATGTAAATACAATTCCAGTTTCTATTTACAAGTCACAGACACAAGATAGGCCATATACATTGTAAATTCACCCTGGCCTGGTAACTTTGTTAGGTTAATGAAGTTACTGGTTAGAGTCAGATAATCTTCACCTTAAACAAGGAGTCACAGGAAAAGCAAATCTTAAAAGAACACCTTACTTATTTTGCTTCTACAACTACCTTAGTATTCAATCTATTAAGTTATCTAAAACTTTTCTGTATCAATATTCTGATAAAACCACTGTTAATCTGAAAATACTGTTAGTCAAAAATACATTTAATGCATTTAACCTACTGAACATCACAGTTTAACAAAACAGTGCCTTGTAGAGTACAGGTTGTTATCCCTGGTGGTCATGTGGCTGACCGGGAGATACCCAGTGTGGAGAGTATCCAACTGCATATCACTAGTGTGGAAACATCAAAATTCTAAATCAGAAGTAAGGTATCTATTAAATGCATATCACTTGTACACTATCTTAAAATTGAAAGCTGTTGAGTCAGGGACTGTGTATATTATGCTCATTACTAGTCTTACCTAATTCTCTCATTTCTAGAACCAACACCCATTTGATATTATTTATTCCTAAATGTAAATGCTCTCCAATGTTTTAGTTAGCTATAATATTCTTTGTGTAAGTTCTTTTTAAAATTTCTCTATAATCCAAAGTATGGGTACTCTCAGTGTTTAAACACGGGACTTCTATTCTTAAAACTAAAAACAAAGGAATAATGTTGATCATTTCTGAAACCAGTGAAACAAAAATGATGTTAACAACAATAGACTGAAATATACACATCCAAAACACAGACCAAGTCCAGTAGCTTAGTGCACAGAATACTGCCTAACATGGTAAGTGCTCAGTATTTTTCTAAACTAATAATTTGTACACAAAAAATATTTTACAGAAATATATTTTTATGTGCATATTAGTACTTTTTACCCTGTAGTAATATCATATTTTTAAAAGAATAAATTCTTTCCAAAACTACATGCATGGATACCAAGATCATTTGTGTTTTTTCTCTATATAACTGAATTCTTCCCAACATATTGGTTTAATTCTTCCTGGAACAATTCTTTTTTTCCAGTACCAGGGATCGAACTCAAGACCTTGCGCTTGCCAGGAAGGTCCAGCACCACTGAGCTAAATCCCTGGCCACCTGGAACAATTATTTCTTTTTCTTTTTTTTAACCACACATTTTACAGAATTTAAAAGGATATGGAAAGCATATTACAAAAATCTTTTTTGAAATAAATTTGACAACTTCTAAGAAGTACCTTGGAAGACAAATTAATGAAACTAACTCTGGAGGAAATATAAAATTTGAACAGCACCTATGAAAGAAAGTATATTCCTAGCTTGAAAACCTACCTATATGACAACAGCAGGCTCATATACATTTTAACTGATAAATTATATCAAACAATTAAAGCACAAAAAAGAAGGAACACTTCTCCCCTCATTTTAGGAAATCAAACATTGTGCTAATCCTAAAACTGGAAAAAGATAATAGAAGAAAAAAGTATGACCTCAGATAGAAATTTGTTTAACAAAACAAACTATTAGAAGTCAGATCTGGCAGGATGTAGAAAGTGGTTTTATTATAGGGATGGCAGTGTTGGTTCAGCATTGGAAGATCCACCCACAAAAGTCATCACTTTAACAGAGGAAAGGAAAAAGTCATATGATCCTGTCACTAGTTGGAGAAAAAGTATTGGACTAAATTCCACAGCTGTTCATGGTAAAAGCTATCAGGAGACTAGAAGTAGAATAGAATCTTCTCAACAGACCAAAGACATGTACTCCATACTTCCAGCGAGAATGCCTTATATAAATGGAGAAGATACAACGCTTTCTCCTTAAGGTGGGGAACAAGAACAGATGTGCTTACTCTTTATCTGTCCATTAAACTTTGAAACATAGGTCCAAACCAAAATAGTCTGGCAGTAAAATGACACAATTAAGATAGAATTGGCAAGGTAGAAGCAAAATCTTTATATGTAGATGAAATGATCATCTACAGAGAAAATACTAAGAAATCTCTAGGAGCCCCTAGAACTTGTATTTGAATTTAGCAGGATTAGAAAACACAAGGTATATATAACAATTCAGGTCTGTGTATACTTGCTATAAATGAAGAATTGGACATTGAAATTTAAAAGCTATGTAGGAGTACAAAGGACCTAGAAAAGTTAAAAAAAAAAAAAAGACAAAAAACAAGTGTTGGAAGACATTTAGTACCTAATTCTAAGACTTCTTCTAAAGCTACAGTAATCAAGGCAGTCTTGGTGTTAAAGAAAGACATATAGATCGTTGGAATAAAACAGAGAATCTAGAAATAGAACCACACATATATGGTCCACTGAGTTTTGAAAGATTAGTTAACATTAACATTTTACAGAATATAAACTCAATTCAAGAGCCGAGGAAGAGATAGTGTTTTCAGCAAATGTCACTAGAACACCTGGTATCCGTATATAAAAAATTAACCTCAACCCTTTATTTCCATACATAAAAATAACTTGAAGGGATCTACGAACCTAAATAAGAAAGCTTAAAAGTATAAAACTTTAGAAAAAAATTACAAGGGAAAATGTTTATGAATTTAGGGTAGGCAAGAACTTCCTAGGATACAAAAAACATGATGTATAAAAGAAAAAAAATTGGTAAATGGGACTCCATCAAAATTTAGAACTTTAAATGACATCATTAAAATGAAAAGTAGTCCTTAAACAGACCATATTTACAATGCATATAATCTATGACGAGAATATATAAAGAACTCTTACAGCTCATTAATAGGCAACTCAATTAAAAAGCAGACATAAGATCATAAATAGCCAGTACAGCACAAGGAAAGGTGTGCAACTCTAGAATCGGAAAAATACTAATCAGTACAATAACAAGATTGAATTATACACTCATTAGGGAGATGAAGTTAAAAGTTTTAAAAGCCTTGTCATGACTTTTTTTGTTGGATTCTCCCCCTTTGCGTTTGGTCACACCCAATGGATTCATTCTGCTGGGTTTCCTGGGGTTGTGATCCTCATTGTCTTTTCCTAGGGTATTGTCTAAAATGTTTTGAAGTGCCAGTTTGGTATTCATGAAGTTCCTGAGGTGCTCTTTATCATGAAAGTATCTTATTTCTCCATCAATTTTGAAAGATAGTTTTGCAGGGTTCATCAATCTGGGTTGGAGGCTGTTTTCCTTTAGGGCTTGAAATGCATCACTCCAAGCTCTTCTTGCCTTGAGGGTTTGTGTTGAGAAGTCTGCTGTGATTCTGATGGGCTTTCCTTTGTATGTGATTTATTTCTTTTCTCTCACTGCTTGTAGAATTTTGTTCTTCTTTTGGATTTCTGGAATCCTAACTATTACATGCCTATGTGTAGATTTTTTTTGATCAAGGCTATTTGGAGTCCTATATGCCTCACTTACCTGTATGTCAAGTTCTTTTCCCCTCCTTGGGAAGTTTTCTGCCATCACTTCTGTGAACAGTTTTTTTATGTCATCTGCACTCTCTCCTCTTTCTTCATTGACTCCAATCAGTCTTGTTATTCTTCTTTGCATTGTCTAGCAGCTGCTGGATTGATTTCTCGTGTTCCCTTACAATTTTAAAGCAATTTTTCTTTTCCTGGTCACTAATTGAAATCTTTTCTTCTATATCTGAAATTCTGTCCTCACATTGGTTCATTCTGCTGGGCAGACTTTCGATGGAGTTTTTAATCTCCTGGAAATCTGTTTGCATCTGTTTTATGGATTCCATTTGTTTCCTATGTTGAGATTCCATCATGTTCCTTAGATACTCTATTTTTTTATCTGTGTCCTCTCTAGATTTATTAATCATGTCTTGCACCATGAGCACAATCTTTGGTGTTATCTGAGTAATTATTTCTGATTTCATTTTTCCCAGATCCTCTTTTGTTGCCAGTTCAGACTCTAGGTGGTTGAGTATCAGATTTATCCATCTCGTTTCCCTCTAGAGTTCCTGTAGGTGATCTGGAAGTCTGTTTTTTGAGGTTTGTTTATGTGTCTTCTCATTTCCACGGTGGGGGAGGGGTGCTTCTGGCACCCACACGGCTCACCTTCTCTGCCCTAAGAGCATGGGATGGCAGCGGGGGAGCTTCCTTCTGGGTGCTGGGACCAGCTCACCTTCTCTGCCCTAGGAGCGTGGGATGGCAGCGGGGGAGCTTCCTTCTGGGTGCTGGGACTGGCTCAGCTTCTCTGCCTTAGGAGCCTGGGATGCTGGCGCGGGAGCTTCCTTCCAGGTGCTGGGATTGGCTCACCTCCTCTGCCCTAGGAGTGTGGGATGGCGGCGGGGGAGCTTCCTTCTGGGTGCTGGGACTGGCTCACCTTCTCTGCCCTAGGAGCATGGGAAGGCAGTGGGGGAGCTTCCTTCCAGGTGCTGGGACCGGCTCAGCTTCTCTCTGGAACAATTCTTAAATGGTCAAACTATAGGTCCAGCTAAACAAAGGGAAATATTTTCTTTTAACTTTAAAAAATATCATTATTATACTTAAAAGAGAAATAAAAAATGATTTTTATTACTGAAATACATCTCACTTGAAAGTTTCTTCATATATATGTACATAGCAACTAGGATTTAAAAATGATCAAGTCCTTTTGCCTACCATGATATGACCACCAAAGGTATCATAATCAAAAAACTGGCACTGATTTTCAGCATAACAGGAGTCCTCCATTTCTCCTTGGATCACAATATTCCGGGTGAGAATTCCAACCTCTGCTCTCATGTCTACCCCATCTATGATCTCTCCCATGTGCAGGAACTGAGGAGTTTCTGGTTGATGTGGCAAAGGAAAAACAATATCAGAACAATAACAAAAAAGAAACACTTCAAAAGACATTCTTCTTTCACTCTATAGCTTTAAAACATTATCAGCAACTTATCATCTACTCTTTCTCTAATACTTATAAATCACAGACTCCTAGGAAGGGGCGATTTTAAAGATGATCTAGTCCAACCACCCACCCAAAGCCTGAATCCTCATTCCTCCTTGTCCTGCCAATTCTCAAATTCAGGCACTGCCAGAGTGCTTGCTCCTTTCTGAAGTAGCTCAATCCTCCCTTGAACAGCACTAATGATTGGGATCTGCCTAATAATCCAGTCTTTCTCTCTAGTTCCTGTAACCTGAGAGCATATGAAGAACCAACTGCAGGTGAGTCCACAAGGATATATGTTTTTGCACATGTTGCTATCAGAGTATCAATTTTTCATGCTGTTACTTCAAAGCTAAAGTAATCTGCATTTGGACAACAGCCATACAAAAATGACTGTCTTTTCTTTCCCATTTACTTAAATATCTAATAGCATTATAAATTCTTTTAAATTTTTGCCTTTATTGGAAGTTCATAAGCACTTTAAAAATGACTTTTTCTGATATCCTTATTATATAAACTCAGGAAAGAAAAATACAAATAAATCACATTAGCTAGGTTCATGTAGGCTTAATCTCATGTAGGCTTATTGACAAGAATGGGTATTTCAAGAAAAACAGTAATAGCATCATGACTTTGGGGTGGTTTCTGGCTTTTGGGTTTTGGTTTATTTTTGTGTGCTACTTCTGCACTGTATTATCAAAAGATGGAGCCGGGTATGATGGTGCATGTCTGTAATCCCAGCTACACAAGAGGCTGAAGCAGGAAGATTACAAGTTTGAGGCCAGCTTAGGCAACTTAGTCTGCCCCTGTCTCACAAAAACAGCTCAGTGGTCCCTGGGTTCAATCCTCAGTACTGCAGGGGCGTGGTATTTTTCAAGATTATAGTAGAAAGTAAAAGTCTTCTGAAAAATCCCTATTTGGTTCCATTTTTTTTTTTTTTTTTTTTTTTTTTTCCCTGGTACCATGGATCGAACTCGGGTCCTTGTGCTTGTGCAGCAGGTGGCGAAACCACTGAGCTAAATCCCTGGCCCTGGTTCCATTTTAAATATTAGTGAGATCTATTTTTACTAAACAAAACCTCAAAAACCCTGGAATTATTTTTAATGCAGAAAGACTTTTACTTCAAAATGGATCTAGTTGACAGGTGGTCTTACTATTATGTGGTAATGGGAATTAATAAAGAATAGACTGGAAAGGGCCTTGGAAATCTAGCTGTTTTTCTTTTTTTAAAAAACAAAGAAACTGAGGCACAGAAACACTGATCTGCCTGCTATGTATAATTTATAGCAAAAAAAGTTGCACAATGCTCTGGGATCCAGAGTTGTTAAACTTCACTGCTGAGACTTTTTGTTTTGTTTTGTTTTGTTTGAGACAAGGTCTCACAATGTAGTTCAGCCTGTTCTTTGACTCACTATGTACCCCAGACTGGCCTCGAACTCAGCAATCCTCCTGCCTCAGCCTCCAGAGTGCTAGGATTACAGATGTGTGCCATATCCCAGCTAAGGCTGTGATGACTAATGATGATACTATCAGCTGCTGCTCCTGGTGGCGGTGACGAATGGGAAGAAAATGACTCTACCAGTCAAGTCCCAAGAGAAGAGTGTGTTTCCTATGCAGTATTCCAAGCTTCTGATACCTTTCACCTTGACCTGAAAACAGCTACACTCAGGACAGGGGAGAAGAGTGAACTCCTCGGCTTGGTACATAGAATAGTCTGTGCTTGCAACCACAATCCGGTCTCCAGGCTGCCAACTACAAACATCATCCAGCAGATGCAACTTCACTCCATCCACAATCTCCACCCGGAAACCTGACAGAGAAACCCCTAAACCAAAAAAAGAAAGGAGAAAAAGTGCATTAATAATTTGTGGTTTTTTTTTTCTAAAATCAATCCTCTCTCTGGTTCACAAATCAAAAGTTAAGGTAAACATAATTCAGTAAATTTTTACTAATGCTAACAATGAGCCAGTCAATCTGCAGATATAAATGATAAAAACATGAAAATATAAATCCCAGCCCTCAAGAGAGCTCCATGCATCACTAGCCATGATACAAGACATCACTTAGCAACTATTCTTTTAAATCTCTCAAGTTCCAGTTTTCAAATCCCTTGTATTTCAACTGAGTAATAAAACTGTAATACTGTCCCCAATCTTAATATGTGACAAGAACATAAGAACATAAGAAGCCTTGCTTCCTTCCGCTCTTATCTACCCATCAAGATGCTGTCCACCTTTTTGTAAAGTCCAGGCAGCTCTCTAAAGACTTCTCAAACATCCTGCCGGAAGTAACTTCTCTCCCCGGTCTTCTCATGCACTGCCTCAGGTATTATTTACTCCTTCCCAACAGAAGGGAGGAAGACAGCGCACCTCCCTGCAATGTGCATCAGGGCAGGCAGTACGTGCAGCCAACTGTATATTCACTACTCCTTGGTACAGATCCACAGGAGTCTGCTGAATGGTGAATAAGACCCATTTGATCTGCAATGTGACCTGAGGTCACATGATGGTGGCCCTGTCCAATTCAGTATTTTTCTGGGATGATGATGATTATTCAATCTGGTAACTGCTAAATGACAGCTCTCTCCCAAAATCTTTGAAATTCACAACTGGTTCTCAGTCTCCTGGACCCCTTCCTATTTGCAAGAGATCTGTCCTCTTGGTTCCTTCTATCCATCCTCTATTCTGCTCTTTGTTGTACTTTGCTGTATTCAAATGAGATACTATATGGGAGTGATGGCGAACCTTTTAGAGCTTTCAATGATAACAGCCCACTGCAGCACATGTGCCATAGGTTTGCCACCATTGCTATATGGTATTTAAGCTCGTGTGTCTGATTCATTTCACTCAACAGTATATTTTCCAGGTGTATTCATTTTCCTACCAATGTCTCAAACTTGTCCTTCTTTAATTTAATAACGCTACTTGTCCAAGTAGCATTCCATTACGACAGAGGGCAAGCAAAGAGAGGGAGATATGCCATGTACAGGAAGCTAATAACCTCAATAAATATAAACATTATATCTCATAAACATGACCTAAGGTTGATAATATCAACAAGAACAAAAATGGGGAATGGGGATTTAGAGGAGGAGGGAGGGAAGTGGGTAGGAAAGGGAAGGGGATTATTGCAAAACAAACTGTATTATGTACAGTACTCACTCCCCAAAATGACTGTAAACTTCATATACTGCAAATATGTACTAACAACAACAACAACAACAAACTGGCTCCCAATTACATAATTAGGAACTGAAAAACTAACCCAGCTTATTCATAACTTTCATTTCTTTTATATGCAACCGGTATAGAAGCATTTCCTGCTTCTAAATGTCCATGATATAAGCTGTCATGATCCAAAAGCTAATCTCATAGTAATGTGCAGCTACTTATAACACCAGTGGAGAAGGGAAAACTCCCCATTGTCCCACTGTAAAGATAACTATTTAATAAATATAGGTACTTCGCTATCATTCTGCCCAACTACATAACTACCCTGGAACTAAGATGCTGACTACAAGGCACAACAATGTAAGCTAAAGAATACATTTACTGAAGTTAGGGGCATCAAAACGAAGAAAATTCAGACAAGGAACAAGGAATACTATAGAGAGCCTTATAGTCTTAAGCCAGCCATCCAGATAAAATTAACATGGGCAAACTCTTGGATTCTGTTCTTTCAGACTCTAACCTGCTCTGCTTTTATATTTTTGCTAAGTATACACACACACAAAATACCTAATAAACATTATGGGGTTTTTTTATGTTTCTTGCATCTAAATACTAAAGCCTAAAATGGGATTTTTATCCAAGTAGTAATATAAATAATAATCCCATAATAATACGTAAGATTTATTGGGATTCACATGCATAATAACCTTTAAAAAACAACTATAAGAGGTTTAAAAAATTATTATATTCCTTAAAGATAAAGCAACTCAAGGCCTGAGTTTGAATAACAACTAAAACAGCTGCTAAATAGATAGCATCCAGAATTGAATTTTAACCTACTGCCAGAACCCAGTGTTTTAACCTCTATATTATACTATCTTGTCTTTCAATAAAAAAAGGCAGCTTAAAAATGAAGATTTTAAAAATTCATGGAAGTAACAACAATCATTTCCAAAATGTCAGGTTTTACAAAAAAAAAGGAAGAAGAAAACTCCTCCTCTAAAAAAGAACTAGGAAACAGTTTCACATAAAATTTCAGTACTTCTTCAAAAAGATGTCTATTAGATAAATAAGTTTTGATTTGAAAGATCATTTATCTGTTAAAAAAAAATAAAGTTAAGTCAGAAAGATCGTACCATTCAATAATTCTTCACTTTTTTCTTGCTTAGAAGAAAATTATGCCTAAGATTATCTTTTATTGGCACTACGGATTGGAAATTTAGAAGGAAGGAAGTTCAGTCTCTCTGCTTCCTGGAGAGAATTTCCACCTCCTTCAGAGATAAGAGTCACTGAACACTGGATGCACACAAAAACCTATGACACACAGTGAGGAGATCCCTCGTCCAGGAATGAGCAGTCACTGGTAATGTGGAAATGAAGATGACATTTCCTACAAAGGAAATGTTGAATCAAGATCTGCCAGTAACTATCCCCTTCCTGGAACCTCCCTGGAGATGTGAGCAATAAATACTCTGAGGAACAAACCCCTTTTGCCAGAGACAACCATGGTGTGGTAGAAGCAGCAATAATCTTGAGAAGGAGAAAACTGGAGCTTCACTCCCTAATCGATACCATGTTCTCACCCCAAATCCAGAGGTTTTCTTGGAGGCAACATGAGAAAGTTCCTGTTACATTTCAAGGACTTGGTTTGTTTTAAAGCAAAAAGACTTTCTTTAATCACAATGATACAAAATAAACCATTATAATGCAAGTCATGTTTGCATCATGACCTCTTATTATACACACTGCTAAAAACTTCACATTTGATACTCTTAGCAGCCCTATGTGACGGTTTCTAGTATCCCCATTTTTCAGATGAGGAAACAGATTAGGAAGTAAAATCAGTAAGTGAAAGAGCTGGGGCAGGAGCCCAAATATTCTGTCACCAGAAATTCCTACTAGTAAACACTTTGCCACACTGCTGCTCAATACACAGGTAGGACCCCAATTTAAATAAAGCTTTCTGGGTAGTTACAGATACAATTAGCACCTCTTCATTTTATTCATTTCATGTTAATATGGTATCGTATTAATTGGAAAAGAAAGGTGGGGGCAAGCACCAACAGGAAGCTGCCATCTACAGCTGGAGCTAAAAACTCTTAATGGCAAGATAAATAATTTAAAAATTTTACAGTTGAACATTCCTTCAAAGAAAAAAGTCAGGAGCTCCCTAAACAACCAGTGCTAGTCCTAAAAGATGGACTCTAATAAAAAATTATGTTGAAGAAAATTTAAAGACATAAGATAACTATTTTAGGAAAACAAGTTAAAACAAAATGAGGGAAGAATGTACATTAAGATTTTTTAAACCCTAGAATATTGTGCAATAAAATAATTATCCCTGAATAACAGGATTGAGGATTAATTTTTACTTTGTGCCTCACCTGTTTTCCATTTGTCCATCTGTCCAAAGAGAAATGTATTAGTTGGATCAGAGGGAAAAGCTTGCTAAGGAAATGAAAAGTTTGTTTACCCAGCCTGTGTTCAAAAGTAGTATTTGCTGGTATATCAGCATGAAGAGAAGATTCAAAGATTAAAATTGTGTTCACCACCAAGGCACATAACCAAAGACAGCTCACCCTGTCACATTCAAATTGGTTCAGCTGGCACCAAATCCAGGAAGCAAATCTATTTCTACCAGCTAATCACATTTTATAACTCAAATATCAAGAACAAAGTTCAACTGGGGATACCCAAATGAGAATAGATCATTCTCTAATCCAGAAAGAATTCTTGAGTGTGAAAGACTTAAATACAGCAGGGAAACAAGTTTCAACTTCACTGGTAGAGAAATCCAACCAGGCAGACTGAGATCTGAACACAGTATTACTTAAAAAAAAAAAAAAAAATCTATCACAATACTCACCAACACCTTACAAGAGTGTAAATTACACTTGCCTACCTTTGTCCCATTCACTGTAAGCTGTCACGGAGAACTTCTGACCATCCACAGTATAAAATTCTCTTTGAGCAAGAGCCTTCCCACCACTACTATGGTTTTCATAGTATCTCACAGATTCATTGCAAGAAGCACTTCCGCCATCAATGACACCAACTAAAGCCCAAGGTTGCCTAGAAGGAAAAAAAGTGTATCCACATTTGATTACTTGTCATGGTGTTAACCCAAATCTTTGACAGAGATGTGATGGTGGGATGCTATTTAACTGTTGTGTTTCATTTTTGCTGATCCATAAGCCTCTTTTCCCATGAGGTTGCAATCCTAAAGTTTGACTGAAAAAAATCAACATCACAGAAGTAAACACACCTGATTTTCAAGTACTTGTTTATCCAGCTCTGCAATAGGTGAAACATAAGGACTTCAGTTAATCATGGGCTTCCTTCCTTGGTACACACTCATCTCATACAGCACACACTAGTCCCACTCAGGGTCTTTCCCTCAAAATGATTATCAACTTCTCTTTTAAATTATTCTCTGCAGTGTTCTCAGAAACCCAGCTAATAGAACCACATAGGGCATTTCAGAAATACATAATACATACCAAGGTGCAGATCAAACACAACTCAATGCAATCATTGCATCTAAAGGCCAGGCTCAGTAAGAATATGTTTTTAAAGTTCTCCAGGAAATCTGAAGGATCTAGACTTGGAACCACTGAGTGTGAGCAATGATTCTCAAACTTCAGTCAGCCTCAGAATCACCTAGCAGTGGTAGTGCTGTAATAGGCTTGTAGCACTGAAAGCTATAACAGGTTCACCTTTTAGAGGGACCAGATTGCTAGACCCCCCACTTCAATCACCAGGGCCTCTTACCCTTTGAGATCCTGATCTAAGATTGGCACCAGGCATCAGGATTTTTTAAAGTCCCCAGATGTGTGGAAAAGGTTGAGAACCACTGAGTTAAGAGGTTTCTTAGCATTCTTAAACCTTCAGAATCACTCTTCAAACAGGCTTTCATTTTACATACTATTGTCTATTTGGTGAAAGAAATGTGTTTTAAATGTCATTTGACTTCTGCGATGCTAAATATCTGAGGGACTTGTTCAAGCTTGTGGCAAGAATCCATCAAAGAAGAAAAGACAACAAAAAGCCAGAATTTTTGCCTTAAGGTTCTGGGTTCACAACATAAGAAAAATATTAACTTCCTACCTTGAGGGGAAAAAATGCCAAATGTAATCTATGCCAGACAGATGGCTAAGTATTCACAGTTAAAAATGAACCAAAGCTTGCCCACACCCTTAAAATTCCACAGCACCCCTGTGCAGATTAGCTACTCTTTGGCTGACAGTGTTTTATAGCTGTTTATACCCTTCACACAGCCAAAAGGATCGAATACAGAATGTCTCAATTTATTATTTCATATTTCAAAGAGAAAAAGAAGAATATCACAGACATCCTTTATTTGCCACAACTGTCTCAGTAACTGTAAAACAGTATTTCAGTCTACTGACATTATCTCCAAAACACTTCCACTTCCCTCCTCCACTTGAGGGAAATTTCAACACACTAGAACATTGCCTTTAAAGGGGTGTGTGTTTATGTACACAAGCGATAATGTCAGTGGAATGGAGCATTAGTGAAAGCTCATAATTCTAATTCCTCCATCAAAACAGTGACAGCATTTCAAAGGAAATTTAGAAAGCAGTCTAGTAAGGTGAGGAAAAATAGTCACACTCAAAATTGTCATAACTGGCTATCATGCAAATCTAGAAACAATGACAAGGTGAGAAAATAGAAGCTGAAATCCTTGACACTACCAGATAATGAATTACAGTGGGTGTTATGGCTTAGATCATCAATGTCCCCAAAAGGCTTAGGAGTTGAAGGATTGAGCCCCAGATGATGGTGTACTGGGAGAACCTTTAGGAGGCAGGGCCGTAAGTCATTCAGGGCATGCTCTGGCAGGGCATACTGGGACCCAGTCCCTTCATATCTGACCCCCTTTACTGGCTGCCATGAGGTAGGTAGCTTTGCTTCACCACATACTCCTCCCGTGATATTCTACACTGCCATAGGCCCAGTGTAATGGGGCCAAGTGACCATGGACTGAAACCTCTCCAACTATGAGCCAAAAGAAATATTTCCTTCTTCATAAGTTGATAACCTTAGGTATTCTGTCACAACAACAGAAACCTAACATAGTAAGTGCCTAAGTCTGAAAAGACCATGCTTCTATTCCAGGTCTGTAAGTTATAGAAATACATGTACATGTTCACTAAGAAATGAGTAAAGGAATATTTAGAGAAGCACTTCCTATATCAGATCCAAACTGGGAAGCCATTCAGGTGTCCACCAGTAAATAAATTATGGTATATTCATATAATAGAAAATAAACAACAAAAATGAGCCTGCACTACACAAAATGACATGCATGACATTGAAATGATGCAATGCTGAATGTCAGAACACAAAGAAGCCAGACACAAAATATATTGTCTGCTTCAATTTATGATCTTCAAAAACAGGCAAACTTGGGGCTGGGGATTTAGCTCAGTGGTTTTGGCGCCTGCTGCATAAGCACAAGGTCCCGAGATCGATCCCTGGCACCAAAAACAAAAAAATACATTAAAAAACAAAAACAGGCAAACTGAACTTTAATGTATCTCACAAATGCAAGAGAATGGTTATCTTTGTTGAGGAAGAAAGCAATCAGTTCACAGCCGTTTAGGAGGGATTCTGATGGCAATGTTCTATTTCTTGGTTATACAAGTATCACATTAAGCTAAATCATTAAGCCCTACATTCTTGTTTTTTTCTTCTTCCTTTTTTGTATACATACTACAAAAAAGAAAGAAACCCTTCAAGATTTTGCTCATGGTACTCCCTTACACAGAATACTTTTCTTCTTTGCTGTTTACACTATATATTTCTGAAGATCCTCCAGGTTTCTTGCCTTTGGGATACCTGCACCAATAGGTCAATAGGCCAATATATGGACTCTTTCTACTTATGTTCCCATTCCAGACTGTAACTGTAGCCAATGTCATATTGTATGATTACCATCTATGTATGTCTCTTTTTACTCACTAGATTAAATGAGCACTGAGACAGTGTCCTTGTCTAACATTGATGGACATCCAGCACTTAGCATCTCCTGAAAAAAAAAAGGTGAATAAAAGCCATTTCTAAAAATATTACAAACCCCTTTTCTTCACTAATTTTTGTCTTCTAGAATTTCTATAGATAATATTAAATTCAATAACCTACCACCATAGGAAAAAATAACCAGATCACTTCAGTACGTAGATTTTGAGGTCCTCATACTGCTCACTGCAGATATTTCCCAACTTTACTAAGAACATTCAGCAGAATTATAACTTCTGTTTTTTGCATTAAACATTGCACCAGCTACTTCCCCTTGACTCAAGACTGCATTAGGAACTCATAATTAGTAGATGGCACATAGGGCTGGGGATTTAGCTCAGTGGTTCTGCTGCCTGCCTCACAAGCACAAGGTCCCAAGTTCGATCCCTGGTACCAAAAAAAAACCAACAAAAAACAAGAAAGTAGATGGCACAAAATCCATGGAGTACACATGAATTCTGTCTAGATTTTTCAGTTCTCCCATGTTTTCCTTCCTCACATATGCCAGAACTCCATAGGTCTGAGCCAGTCAAACAAGTGGATTCAAATTAGCATATAAAAGATTCTGAAAGAAAACGGAGCATGCCCCACCCCTTTGGGCTTTTATGACAAGTTTAACATTTTAGCAAGGAACTATGCCCTAACCTGTCAACACCTACATTGCCTCAATTAGCCAGCATATAATGAAAGGAGGAAGTTTCTTCCAAAGTCCATTATCTTTAAACTGTTTGATCCTTTTTTCAGCACACTGCTATTCTTTTCAAATGTGACAGGAGAGTTCACAGAAAACTTCATAAATCAAAGCCAAGAGCTTTTATATTCCATATACAATTGTCCAATCCCATGTTTCAAGGCAAAAGCAAACCCAAGGGGAGTGGCCAGGCTGTGGGGCGCTGTGGGTTCTTTCCCCATCCTCTCTCCTCTCACACAGACAGGGCTCTAACTCAAAGCTGGAGAGAGGAGACCAAGGCATGCCTACCTGTAGCCCAGTCCTTGGATCAGCTTACTTCCCAATCGATCCTGGATCATCTGGATAGTTCCTTGTAAGAGGTTCTTGACTGCTGAATCTCCGACAGCTATGGCAACAATTCGTCCTGGATCCTGGACTCTCAGAAATTCCTGAAGTTTCCGACTCTCATTTTGGTACTCGTGAGTATCAAACTTCACACTTTCTAAAATTTTGGCTGTGTCTTGGTCAATGACCCTCACATTGAGACCCCGGGAAAAGTCCTTCTCAAAGGTATAGGACCCAAAGGGCAAGCCTGAGGAGTTCAGAGTCCTCGCCAACAACGTCCAAGATGTCTTCCGGGCCCCATGTAACTCCAGTGTCCCACCAGCTTCTACACCAATAAACTTTTTGCCAAATGTTGGCATACTTTCACCTTCATCTGACTTGCCATACAAAGCAATTGTCACTTTGGATTTATAGCGGCATTTTTCTGCTCCAATATGAAGCGCCCCACCATCCTGGATCAGGATGTAACGAGTCCTCAGAGTAATATTTCTGGATCCATCTTTATCATCCCCAAATACAAGCAGTCCTGCAGGAAACAACACTATGGTAAGCCAACTTCTAAAACATCTTCCTGGGATGCAGAAAAATCGATTTCACTTTAAAGAGGAAAAAATTACACTTGCACAATTAAGGTGGCAAAAATTTACTAAAAGTCTGTTTAGAAAAATAAACTAGTCTCAAAACAAATTTTTTTTGAAATGAAGAGTTAATATCTCAACATAATAAAGATGTCCATGAGTATGAATTCCAATTTATTTACTTTAGAGGTAAATTATTTCTAGAAAAAAATACCTAAAAATCTACAAATTTGAATCTCAGGTTTATATAGAGTAACCGGGGTTAACTCTTTCCACCAGCTGTAACAAAGATTCAGCTATGAGAAATCACTTGTCTTGTTTCTTTGTCCATAAAGAAAGGTCTTGAGTTATTTCTAAGGTCCTTATATCTCTTGAATTCTATGGTTTGAACTTAGGAACTAAACACATCCCCACAGTTAGTGACACTAAAGGATACTGAGTCTAAGAATAGCTTTCTACATAAGGAACATCAAATAACCTTCACAATCAAGAGCAAGCTTGTGGTTCCCATAGTCAGGGACTATTACCCACCTCCATCCTGAATGACTATAGAATTCACTGTGGCATCTGAGGTCAGACGGAACAAATCACCCTCCTTGATGATAACTTGTTTTGCAGAATCTTGCCCTGGATCCCAGTTCCTGAGATGGGGGTTTTGATCTGGGCAGTTCTCTATAAAACAACACAACACTGATATTCCATCCAACCCAAGCAAATGCCAAAGTAGCCTAATCCAAGTATTGTCATCACTGAAAACAGATCTCCAAGTAAGGTGCTGAAATATTTTGATTTCCTGCTATTAGGATGGAAAATTTACCCTTCTCAACCACTAGAAAAATGATGCTTTAAAAAAAAGTTTTACCACACAACTAAGTTGCTAGCATACAGTTCAGGTCAAACTGCACAAGGTAAAAATGGAGTTCCCCTGAACCATCTACTGTGGAGATAAATCAACAGCAAGAAGAAAAATTATGAACTGCCCTGGAATTCACACTAGAAAGCTATTTTAGAAAAGAAAATATGGGTCTGGGTATGTAGCTCAGGGATAGAGCACTTACCTAACATGCATGAGGCCCTGGGTTCAATCCCCAGCACCACCAGAAAGAAAAACAAACACAACACACTGGTAAATGAAAATTGCTAAATAAGATGTATAGTACATATCTACAAGCTACTGCCTGTGCACAGTAAATCACGAAGTTGGCAATACCAACACCTCTTCCAAAGCAGGGACTGAAAATGTCAGTGTTCAGCCATGTATACTTTCCTAAGAAAAGTGCAGAAGCATCACTTCTCAATTTCAGATATGAGGGAATAACCAACCGGAAGAGCCAACCCCAAGATTGCTTAGCAAGCTGAGTGATATGCAAGTTTCTCCTTTAAGGAATGAGTTTGTTGTCTTGTAAGATTCCTCACTAGAATTAGAATTTGCCTGTTCAATAGGTGATAATGAAACCACAGCTATTTACCCATGGAATCCTTTAATTTTTATCAACTAATGACCAAGTATTTGTTGATTATTAATTTGTCCACTTTGAATTAGATAACTCAAATTTCCAAAGCACAGACTGAGCTCATATTCCCTGGGATTTTGTAAGCCAGCCTGGGAGAAAAAGCTATCATGTATTTAATAATTAAATGTTGAACAATGTGGTGGTTATATTAGGTGTAAATGACCCCAAACCAAGCAGGGATGAAGCTAAAGTAACTGAGACAGCTTCACAGAGTGACCCTAACCCAGACCCTAAAGAATGGATAGTATTTAAATAAGCACAGCATCAAAGACAAATAAGAATATGAGAAATATCTCAAATATCCCCTGCCATTGAAGCTGGCTTACTCAAGTTAGAATAGCAAGACATCTGAATTTAAACTAGCAAAGGGAGGAATAAGCAAGATACACTTGAGAACCATTAGAAGAAAGACTTTTGTTAAGGCAGAAGGTACAAACTGAAAACTATATAATAATTAATTCTGGGTCCTCATTTGGAACTTGCATAACCCCATTGCAATCATATTTCAAAACACATTGCCCTAGGCTTCTGCTTCCTCATAGAGGTGACAGTGACTACAATTAAAATTAGTCTCACTATCCTTGGCAATTATTTCATGGACTTCATTTTTCTCACAGAATTACAAAACTGATATTTAATTCTTTGGATAAATCAATGATCATCACTATTATACTATTAACAATCCTGAGAGGGGGTATAGCTCAGTGGTAGAATCCTTGCTCAGCATGCATGAGGCCCTACATTCCATCCTCACCACTGCAAAAAATAAACAAAAGTAAAAACAATCCTTAAACTTTTCTTCCCATCAAAGAAATAAGAAATCTCAAAATTTTTCTGACTTAATACTGAGGATTTCTTGAACTTTTCTTCAGCCTTTGTAACATCTAGCTGGAGTTCTCCTTGATGTTATTTAGAGGCAAACCCATGTCCTGGGTAACAAGCACTGTACTGAGCCGCAGAGAAGGAAATCCAGGCCTTTGAGATCTAGAGCCTGTTACTGTAGTTACATAATTTCTCTTAATTGTTTATAATTATTTCCCGGGAGAACACACTTCACCAGAACAATCACCAAAAGTTCTAGTCCGTTTTCTTCTAGTAAAATCCACTTAAAGAGAAAATGTGTGGTGTGCAGAAAGCACTGAAAAATAGCTCAGCCAGCTCCACCTTCCTGGCTGCCCACTTGCAGAGCAGTGAGTGCTTTGTAACAGCAAAAACCACAGTGAGGCTGGCCCTGAAATATTTCAGCATACCAGAGCTTTCCACTGATAATCTGCACTTATACTGCCAAGATGTGAAACTAAAGAATGCTGATTCAAGGAACCACAGCAGCAATTCAGTGTTTTAGGAAAGCCACAGCTTTAAGCTTTGATTTCCCACCAGTCTAGCATCCCTTTACTGCAGATTCCTTGAGAAGTACGAATCAACAGCAGTGAACTTGGTTATTCCACCGGGAGGAGGAAACAGGAAGTTAACACAGTACTACTACAAGCAATGGAAATCAATGTTATGAATTCATAATGTGGTTTACTTGGCTGGGTCAACAAAGATGTTAATATGAACATCTCTCTTACTTTTAGTCTATTCTCTTAGAAATATTGGCACTATGTCCCCGACTCCTACCCCCAGTCCACATGGACCGTAAAACCTATAAAATCCCTAAAGCACCTATGAAAACTGAACAGCATTTCTAAGGTTGTAAGTAATGCAATACCTCTCAACTGTTATATCTACGTAAAGAGGAATCTACTGCCGCCTGCCTTGCAGGTGCAAAGACCCAAATTCGATCCCCGGTACAAAAGAAAAAAGAGGAATCTTATTTGACGAAAACCTATTGCAGACTTTATTTTTTTAAAAAACACAGACAAGTACAGTACCCAATCCAGGCTGTAGTAGTGTGATTCTATCACAGTCCTGAGCCCTGATTTTTAACAGATACACTTTCTTTTGTGAGGCAGCTCTTTATCTGTATCATTATTGAAGCTGACTGGCAACAAATTTCTTCAGAATCATTTGAAGTAAATATATTATTGTTAAATTGGTCATGTGGTTTCTTGAAAAACAAAGACCATTTAAGAAAGTAAAACCTCCCTACATGATATTTAACTAAGAAGTAACGGGTGATTTTTAGAAAAAGCTATCAGAAGTTACACATCGTGATGGAAATTTTCCTTCAAGGATATACACTGTAACTCAAAAATATTTACAGTCCTCTTTTGGAACTGTATTTACCAAATCCATTTCAAACCACAAAATACAAGTATTACTTTCAGTCACTTAATTTTTAAAAATCAAATCTAGTTTACCACTACAGTTATGACTTCAAAAATAAAACCTTTGGCAGTCCAGAAGAATTCAGTAAAGACTCCTAAAAGCATTTCCAAAAGAGATGTCCCAAGAACAATGTACCAGGAAAAAGTAGAAAAATAGAAAAGAAGACCAATCTTTTACTTTTCTAATTTCTAATGTATTCCTTGAAAAACTATTCTCATTTATAAGGAATTACACTTCATATTACCTGAGTAATAGACCAAAAATAATGTAGTAAAAGTTCATAAAATAGTATTTCCTTCCTTTTCTCCTTCTGGAAAATGTTCTATCCATAGGCACAAACGCGCGCGCACACACACACACACACACACACACACAAATGCACATACACTTACCATCTGGAGCGTATTTTGAGGATATTCCTAAAATGACTGCAAGTGCAACAAAAAATGAAAAACTAGTTATAGCAAAGCAGATGAAAGTATTCTTGTGTCTCTTCTGCTTCCTGTCCCTCTGTGTTTGCTGTTCTTCAGGTGAGAACGCAAAGGTTGCCTGGGCTTCTTGTCTGATGGAGGTGGATTTGGCTGGCGCTTGGCTCTTTGGAGGAGGAGGGGGGCGCAGGGGGACAACCTTCCCTGGAACATAACCAGGTGAGCGATGACTGCTTCCATTCTGAGGTTGTACAAAAGCAGGGGACTGTTCCCTGGAACCAGTGGCATACATGATACCTTATCACTGTAAAAAAAAAAATTTTAAGTAAGATTCAGAATATGTAAAAGGTTATGGCACTTTATTATGGTAAAATATACATAACACTTGCCATCTTAACCAATTTTAGGTTCAGTGGCATTAAATACACACAAAGTTCCACTTCCAGGATTTTTTCATCGGCCCATCTATGCCCTTTAAGTAACTTCCCATTCCCTCCCAGACCCTAGTGACCACTGTGATGACTTTTTGAAAGTACTGTGTCAAGTCTGCTTACATCCCTGGTACAATAACTCTGTGGACAGTCACCTTCACCAACTGTCTTCTACCACTGCTGCTTCTCCACCCCAGCTGCACATTACAACCACCTGTTAATGCTAAGACCCAGGGACACACCCCAACAATTAAATCAGGATGTTTAAGCCTGGGATCCAAGCATCTGTATTTTTTAAATGCTCCCCAAGTGAATCTAATGAGCATCTAGAGCCAACTGTTCTCACTAACTGTTCTCAATTTTCAGTATGCAAAAGAATCACCAGGGAAGCTAGTTAAAAATGTAGATTCCTGGGCTTTTTGCCCCTGTGATTCTGGCTTATTTGATGTAGAGACTATGGGTTTTAAATTTAAAAAAATATACACATTGGTGGTACTGAAGCAAATTCACATTCTGAGTTCTGAGTGATAGGCATTCATGTTTGGGTGTTGAATTCTCCCACTAAATTCATCACATGGTTAAGAAATTTAAGTATTTCTACCTGTGTTCTCATTTAACTATATACTCTGAATCTACACAGAGAGAAGGTCTAAAGTCTATCCTATCTCTTTAAATCCTGAAATTGGATTTAACAAACAGTAGACATTCAAATAGTATGGTTCAGATAAAAAAAAATACAACAAATTTATAAGTACCATTATCCCCACTTGCCCATGAGAAATATAACTTCTCCAAATATCACACAGGCAGCAGAGAGAACCAGACACTCTGACTCTCAAGTTCAGGCTCTTGACAGTTATTCTACTGTATCTGGCCAAACAACAGAGAGGCAGTAACTCCAAAGAACACCTTTTGCAATAGTGTAATCAGAATTGTGCTGAGCTTGAGAGCACGTATTAATCTTCTCAGGCATTCTTCATGCAGAAGTTCACTGAACTATACAGTACATGATCCTTTTTTCATACATAATCATTATTCCCTGCTGCCAGCATCACCACCTCAGCTCTACCTCAAATCACAGGGCATTACTCTCATAAGAAGGGCCACAACCCAGATCCCTCACAGTGTAGGGTTCAGGCTTCTAAGACAATCTAAGGCTACCACTGCACTCAGGCCTAATGTGAGCAACAGGGAGCAGCTGTAAATACAGATGAAGTTACACCCAATCACTTGCTCCCTCACCATAGTTCCTAAGGGTTGGGAAGTCCTGCTTTGGAGTGAGGATCTATAAGAGTAAGTTTTGAATGAAACTTGGCTAACTGTGAAAAAAGAAAAGGAGGGAGAGGGAAAGAAGATCTGGGTAGCTAAACCATAAATATCATATTGTAGTGACCATAAATACATAAGTACATGATGTTGGACTCTTCCAGTATGTCCATTCCTTAACAACTAGAGCCACCTGACTTCTTCCAATAACCTTACAATGAATCCCCCTCATCTTATGCCAAATAAAGAACGAGATTTTAGTTGTAAAGGTGGCCCAAACTGCTCTATACAATCAGCAAACCCATTAAATACAAACGGTCATTAGAGATGCCACAAATAAACATTCTTAAGACCCAAATGACCTGAAAATTTTGGGGGACAGAAAAGAAATCAGATCAAGAATTGATGTTGATTTTATTCAGGGCAAAGCCCATTCTCAAAGTCAGTGTGTCTGTGAAAAATACATGGTTTGTGAGATTTTATTTGTGAACAAAAGTAATTATTTGGATGAAGCACATGCTTCATGACAAAGGAAAAACACCACCACTCAAGGTGCTGTTGGAGAAATTGCTGCATGTGCCAAGCAGCAGACAAAAATAATGGATAAATCATGCTTGAACAAATGAAAGAATACAACAAAGACTCCCTATACCCTCTATTTAAAAATGCAGAAACTAAACTAAATATTCTTGAGTGCCAGACTCATCTGGATGGGAAGGAAATCACAACCATAATCTGCTCTGAGAGGGAAGAGGAGTCCTTTGTGTCCTGGGTGCAATCATCTGATACCTCATTGTTTCAGGGTGAGAAAGGCTATCATTACTTAACAGTCTGAAGGGCCCGTTTGTGAAGATAATGTACCCACAAAAAAATAAAAGGCAGTGAGCAGCTCAATGGAGTAACCAGCCTACTGAGAATAATTTGTGCTTTCAAGGTCACAAAATGACAATCAGAAGATTCAGGTGATGTGCACCACAAACCAAAAAGGCATGCATGCATACATCCATGGGGGGGGGGGGGGCGCCGGGGGGAGGCTATTAGCTCTATTTTACCGAAACACATAAATGCATAACCATTCCTATCCTAGAAATTAAAAAATTAAAACAGAAAAAACAATATTTAAGCAGACAGTCCACTCAGTTCACTAAGATTTTTAAAAATATGATACAAATACATTACTTTTAAGATTTCATTTCACATGCATAGTACTATGAATCAATTATGTTAAAACCTACTGATCGCTAGTTTTAAACCTAAATTATTCATGTCAAAAAACTACATTTCATTCACTGAGTAAGCAGCTGTGAGCTCTTGTTGTTGGAGGACAACTTCTAAATTCAATTTTAAACCAGCTGTATGGAAGGCAGAGTGAAAATTGACAAGGAAACACTTTAAATGGTGTTCAGCTTCCCAGGATACCTCAACAATGCTGCTTAATCCATAAAGCCATTAGTACTACTTGAGGCATTTGTTTTGAGGGACAGAGGAGGGACCTCACAGAAAAAAAGATAATGAAGAGTTTACTCTGCCATTCAAGACTTCAATGCAAGCATGAGGTGCCATTTTAATTTGTCTACTGACCACTGTTTTGGTTTAATACAGGGTGTGTGTGTGTTTGCATTACATGTCTTTTTTAAAAGGCTTGTAATGAACCTTTCCTAAGGAGAAAGCACTTAGTACATAGAAAGGACACATCAATATTTTATGATAGTTTAAGGGCTGGTACACTCTGACAGGCCCTAAAATGAGACAGACAAGCCAAGAATGGGACATAATCCAAGTTATTCACATTGAAATTGGAAATGCATTCCCCAGTTTTTTAAAGCAAAATTTTTGGTATCTAGAGGTCCCTTGAAAGAATTACTGAGTACTTATTTACTGGATGATAAAAAGTGGTAGCCCAAAAGGCTTATTATAAATCAAAAAAGCAAGCAAGCAACTAAAAATCTATACTGGCAAGGCTCAGGGTATAACTCAGTAATACAGCATTTGCATCGCACTCATGAAGATCTGAGTTCGATCCCCAAAACCAAAAGAAAAGTTTTTACACATGCAGTTTAGTCAAATATTAAAAGCAGACAATTAAATTACCAAGACTCTGAAAACAGCACATTAACTGAAAAGATAAAAACAAAAGACTAGGAAAATAAAACATTCAAAGAAGTACCTACTACTTTGAATTCTCACTTGTTCCCCAAAAGACACTTTAAAAATTCACTTTTAAGGACCGGGGATTTAGCTCAGTGGTTTCACCACCTGCTGCGCAAGCGCAAGGACCCGAGGTTGCTCCCCAGTAGCAAAAAAAAAAAAAAAAATTCACTTTTAAATAAAACGCTTGGTAAAAATGAGTATATTACCTCAAACAGCTGAATATGGGAGGGATGTATACAGTTGGTAAGAGCATTCAACTTATTTGATAATAAATTACAATATGTAATCACTAAAAGCAATAATTTTGAAAATTTAGTAACATTGAAGGAGACCATACTTTTTTTAACTTGCAAAAGCAGGGATGATTTTGAGAATACTGAGATATTCTCATACAGTGTTCAAACACTGTGTTATCTCATTAACAAGTCCTTCACGAGATTCCCCTATGTTTGCAATTTGTTTGCTTTTCTCTGTTTAAAACTCTTACAGGATCATCCTGCTTTGGGCCTTGTGTTGCAGTTAACTTAGGTAGTTGTCCATCTGCTGCAACAGACTACAAGCTTCTTGAGACCAGAGAGATGTCTTTTCTCATCTTGGTGTTCTCACAGTAGGTCCTCCGTAAGTGGTGGCTGAACTTAGATCACAAATTCCCACACAGGCAATCAACATAAATGCTAGGTATACGTACATATATATGGGAGAAAACAGATGGCCAAAAATTTAAGTCAACTTTCATTCAGAAAGCTGTTTGATTTTGTGTAATTAATATACTCCAAAGATTCTGTTCACCACAGAATCTTCTGTATTTGTCTCTGTCTGTCTCTGTCTCTCTCTCTCTCTCTCTCTCTCTCTCACACACACACACACACACACACACACACACACACCCCGAAAGAGAGAAAGAGAAACAAAGAGAGATCAGAATTAACCATTTAATCCTTCTTCAATATTCTTGAGGCTCTGGGAAATTTAATCTCTATCAGTGTCTCTGATTTGGGTGAAATTAAGAATATACTAGTTTGAGCAAAAAAAGTCAATGCATTAACTATAATGAAATGCAATTCTCCATAAAATCTTTTCCTACACTGATGTCTTCAAGGGTTCTACCTAACCTCTGTTTCAACTGGTTCAGAGTTTCTATTTTAATATTTAGATCTTTAATCCATTTTGATTTTAGTTTAGTGCATGGTGAGAGATATAGGTCTAGTTTTAATCCTTGGCAAGTTGAAGCCCAATTTTTCCAGCACCATTTATTAAAGAGGCTATCTTTCCTCCAGTGAGGGTGTTTGGCTCCTTTATCGAAGATGAGATGGTTGTGTCTGGAGTTGTTTCTGCATCTTCTAATCTGTTCCACTGGTCCTCAAGTCTGTTTTTGCCAGTACCATGCTGTTTTTATCACAGTAGCTTTGTAGTATAGTTGCAGGTTGGGGATTGTGATACCCTCTGCCATGTCTCTGTTACTTAGAATTGCTTTTGCTATTCTGGGTCTCTTCTTGCTCCAAATGAATTTTTGGATTGTTTTCTCGAGGTCCATGAAGTATGCTGCTGGGATCTCAATTGGAATTGCATTAAATCTATATAGCAGTTTTGGAAGTATGGCCATTTTCGCTATATTAATCCTTCCTACCCAGGAGCAGGGGATGTCTGCCCATTTTCTGATATCATCTTCAATCTCTCTTTTCAGAGTGCCCTAGTTTTCAGAGAAGAGGTCTTTGATTTCTTTCGTTAGGATGATTCCTAGGTATTTCAGTTTTTTGGATGCTATTGTGAAAGGAATTATTTGCCCTATTTCTCTCTCAGTGAGTCTGTCATTGGTGTAGAGGAAAGCTATTGATTTTTGTGTGTTGACCTTGTAACCAGCTACTTGACTGAATTTGGTTATTAAGTCTAGAAGACTTTTGGTGGAGTTCTTGGGGTCTTCTATATAGAGTATCATGTCATCTGCAAATAATGACAATTTGACTTCTTCATTACCTATCTTTATTCCTTTTATTTCTTTCTCTTGTCTAACTGCCGTGGCTAATGTTTCCAGAACTATATTGAACAAGAGTGGTGATAGTGGACATCCTTGTCTTGTTGAAATGCAATTCTAATATGAAACCTAACAAGTGACTAAAAGGTATAATAAACAACTGCAGACAGGACTTCTAAAGATAGAGAGTGCAAGTTACCTGGACAAGTTTAACCTTTCATGATGTTTTGTAATACAGTGGTTCAAACCACACACTATGAAATGTACTAGCACACAGGTAAAAGGGAAACATTCCACTCTGTTTTATACACTTATACTGACTGCCAAGAAATGTTGTACTCAAAGGGACTGTCCTCAAAACAGAGAAAGCAGTAGTAATTCAGAACTAGTAAGAGTTCATTAAAAGAGCTGAATTTTAATGGTCTCTCTACCACTGAGATGCTAAAGTGCAAGACAAATTCACTACTACACGTGCTTATCACTTCCTCCATGGATGAGGACACCTGTCTCCAGGCCGTATCACCAGTTCCCAGAATCATCCAGCCCTTCCACCCAGTGAAAGGGTCCTCCAGCTCAGTGCTAGGACATGCACTTCCGTCCCTGAACACTTAATGAAAATGCAATTCCTTTGATTCATTTAAGCGCTTTCAAATGCCACCTAAGCTTTTTATGAGGAATTATTTTTAAATGAAAAACTCAGGCAGGAATACACAAGAAGCTAGAATGGCCTAACCAAATTTTTCTCTTTTAGGATGGACATAATTTTGAAACAATATTCAACCTAAGGGTTAATTCTACAAGTTAACAATAGTCTTTGTTTTCCCAGAGTTTCCATAACTAGTCAAAATTTGACTTTTTATTAACATTGTGGAAGATCTCTATAACATATTGACTGGTATACTCAAAAAGTAAAATTGCACCAAATAGTAAAAATATGCGTTAAAAATAAGACATTCCAGGGCCGGGGATTTAGCTCAGTGGTATTGCGCCTGCCTCCCAAGTGGAAAGACATGCCAGAAAAGGTACTTGAATTATTATGAAAAATACCATAAATTTCACTATTATTAGCAGTACTTCTGATCCAACAAAATATTTAACCAGCTCCTAACTTCACTGAATCTTCAATTAATGATTCCATATTCCCAACGTTCTCCTAGGAGAAAGAGTCACAATACAGAAAAAAAAAATCGAAGTGATTTTCAGGTTTTGGGGTTTGGTTTTTTGGGAGGGCTGGGGGTAATTACACTTAGTTTTTAGATTCAGATTACTGTGTGTTAATAAACAATGAGCTCAGTATATTTATAATAAAAACTATTCAATAAGAAACAGCAGAGTTGACTTTTCAGATTCTTTAATTTTTCAAATTTTCAAATATATCTTTAAGTGGGATAAATATTATCATAAAAATCATGTACTTAAACTTATATATATTTTCTGGAACAAAGAGTTTTGGGGGGTCTTTTATATATATAATTTAGAGTAATATACTGTATAATATATTCTATTTCCAGAGCATATAGAATAAAATGCATTTTTCTAAAACAACAACTGTAAGAAATTTAGCAAAAATACTAGGTCTGTACATATAGCTAAGCTGGGAGAAAGCAGCTTGTTGAAAAAGTTAAGTCACTTTGTTTCAGAGATCTGTGTAATTTGGGGTCAGCATTCCTCCCAAAGAACTGAACACCCAAGACCCCTTTATACCTTTACACAGTTGCAATCAGTCAGTCTCCACTATGATCCTGCACATGTGTATGATTCACAGTCACCTGCAAATGTCTGGCACCTTAGCAAGAAATAACAAGCTGTTCCGTTAGTTATGTTTATCCCAGTTCACTTTTACTAAGCTGATTGTACTGAGGCCAATGTTCACTAATGGAAGTGGACTATATCAGCCCTTAACTATAAACCACCCCCTAAGAAGTTATAGGATAAAGGGTTGAGAAATTTCAATTATTTAATATTCCCCTACCCTAAGTCCTTTCTCCACTTGATTGACCCAGAAACATGGTGAATGATATTCTCCAAACTATCCATGTATTACTCAAATTATCTTCTTCCTCAAAAGAAAAAACTCCTCCAAAGATACTAACTTTATTAAAACATAATACAGGGCCGGGGATTTAGCTCAGTGGTTCCAGCGCCTGCCTCACAAGCACAAGGTCCTGAGTTCGATTCCTGGTACCAAAAAAATTAAATTAAATTAAATAAAACATAATAAAGGAAAATTATTTAAAAACCATTTTAAACATATCCTAAAAAGACTTAGCTTTCTTTTAAAAAATCTGTCACTAAGCATTTGGAGTATTATTTAAAGTTAAAATGATATTTATTTTTCCTGCTCAGCAATTCATTTTTTAGTTAAGGGTTACTATAAAAGAAAACTACAGTCAGGAAATAGTAAATAGCTCGGTAATAAAAATTAAAACACTAAGAATCTGCTTATCCTGAGAACAACAAAACTAAAATGACTGTGGTCTCTAGTTAAAGGAATTCAGATTAGCAAATTAGCTACAATTTCACCAAAGAAAATATACCCTTAACAAATTATGTTAGAATCTCTTATTAAAATATGGATCCTGCAAGACAAAGAGTTTTTATTTATGATGCCTAATGCCAAAATAAACCAAAGAAATACTTTCCAGTGGTAAAGCTAAATACGTGACCTTTAAGAAACATTTTAAATTCATACTTAAATGCCTATCTTTTATGCAAGGTACAGTAAGTAGGTAGTTATCAGACTTTTTTGACACCAAACATACTAATTAATCCTATCTTTTTTCAACTGTCTTAAACATGTCCATAAGAAGCAATGCTTGACTCTAAAGCCTAGATGGCTGACACAGCCAAAAGGCTAAAGAACATTATTATATCAAAAAAGAAGCTAAAGAGAAAAAAATGTAGCTCCATAGACCAAGGGGGTGGAAAGGGTAGCAGTAAAGAACACCTAACACTCTTTCTCAGCAGAAGTGAACATTTAAAAAGAGCCAAGTGCATAGGCCTTTAGGTGGAAGTAACAAACTATTAAAAAAAACTATGTGAGGACACTGCTTTGGGCTATCTCCAGCCCAAGGAACCAACAGACCAGACCAATCCAAAGTAAAGGTACTCATGCTAAGTGCCATATAATCAAACTGAATCTTTAAGGAAGAAGAGAGATTCCAAAACTAATTTATTTTCTTGAAAACAGGAGACTCTAGTCTATAAGTCCACGGAATGATAAAGTTCCACTCTGGTTTAACCCTTACAAAAAGTAACCTGAAGTAACCCACCATTAGCCAATCAGCTTTTTCCTGACTGTTCTATTTCTTTGCCATCTAACAAAACCCTCTGTTCTGCCAGTGCATGTAGGCAGGAGCTCTCATTCCATTTTGCAGAACAGTGCACAAATCTCCAATAAAAGCCTGTAGATCCCTAACTAAATTTGCTATAATTTTGTCTTCTAGGGGAACTAAAATGTAAACTCAACCTGGAAAGTAAGTCAAAGAGGGAAAGGGTCATCTTACTGGTCAGTCTTTCTCTGCTTTTCTGTTCCTTCTTTCCCTATTATTATTCCTCCGATCCCCCCCCCCATTTTATTGAAAAGCTGCTCTCCTGTTTTTCTCCCCCACCCCCACACTCTTTAGATCATCCCCCTCTGCCCTGCTTCCCAATGGGTTGAAACAACAAGAGACTTCCAATCCTCTGACACTGAAGGATGGCTGACCACAGGCACACAATGGCAGCGCAGGCCTGCATCATTCTGCAGCTGATCTTCAAAGAAAGAACCAAAGCAGAAGCCTGACTTGAGGGAGGCTGATTTAATTAAGATTACAGCAAAGGGCAGAGCTGCCTGTGGGACACATTCTCTGCAGTGTCAGGGGCAACGCTTTAAAATGCTTCTTAAGAAGAAAGAGCCAAGAAACTTGTGTTGGTAGAATAAGGGGGGGGGGGGATACAACAATAGAGATGTGCTTAGACACCCCAAAAGTTCATGATCTTAAGATATACTGACACTGAAATGCAATGGCAACAGGAAATACTATGTTTTGACATGCCTTTTAAACCAAGAATTATGCCAGATGAATAATAAGATGTCAAATGATGATCCAGGACTACTCAACCTATCATTAAAACAAAGTTTCTACTAATGGCAAGAAACCATAATATGTAGCCTATTTTTAATACAATTTTAGCCACTGGGAGCAAAACCATCCCAAACATGGAAGTCATTCAGTTTTGAGTCCCTATTGAGACAAGGATTCTGCTAGAAAATGAAGACACAGTGATGAAAAAATATACACGTGTACGGTTCCTACCTTCAAAGAGTGCAGGAGGCAGCACTAGAGGGAGGGAAGAGATGACGAGGAAACAAGAAACTACAGTACACAGCAAAGAAACTGGGCTGGTGGATCTGAAGACGTGATCGTGTGAGTTTGTTCAATTTCTATGAATGGGACTGAATTTAAATTTTCTAAAAGCTCTGGCAAATTCATTCACCCAAATGTGTACCATCAGACCACTCCTGGTAACTTCCTTACTTTGTGAATGTGCTCTAAAATCTATCACTGAATTCTGCCACTAAAATAACAACAAACTGCCTAGAAATAACCAATACGGTAGGGGATATGACAGACCCACAAAACCTACCAAATTTTCCTGAAGGCCGACAGGCAGGCTGTCACCTGCATGTGAGTCCCATGCCAATGCACATAACAGCCATAGTCTTGTTTCCTCCTAGGATAAGTGAAACCTAGGCCTAGCTAAGGGACCATATCGTGCCTTCTCACCAGTTTCCTTGATGTCCACCAAGACTCCCAGGTGCCAGAGAGGCCAAAGGCAGGACCTCCCTGGTGGCTAGACTTTGAGGTGCTAAATAGGGATGGCTGAAAACAAGGCAGGCAAACAAGGGCTGCATGGTGTGCTCTAGCCCTACAAGCACACACAGGAAGCAGGAAGACACACAACCCAGACGGCGTGGAAAAGTTACCCAGTAGCAGACACTAGATTGAGAAGTGTGGCCATATGGTAAGGCCATGCAATATCTAAACAGCATGAGCACTTGGGAAAGCAGCAGTTGTCATTAATCAAAAGATGTCAAAAAAAAAAAAAGATGTCATTAACCTAGCTGAAAGGACTATTCATTCATCCTTCATTTGGCCTTCTGAGCTGTATCTTCATATCCATCCTATTTCATACCAAACTGCTAGCTCTTCAACTTCAGCACCACTTCCTGTGTTTGAATATGCCACAAGCCAGATAGGGAACAGGAATTCATATGTACCTATGGAGCAATTAAAGCCACATCTTTTTCATTCACAAAGTATAGCTTTTTAAAATACTCCATATAAAGTTGATTTTACAGTGGTGGCCCTGATGATATCAAAAAACGTTATTATGAGTTTGGGGGGAGCTTTTTTGTTTTACCCACAAGTTTTTAAAAATCTCAAAGACTAATTTTTCTCATTCCTTCTGAAAACAGGATTCGGGCATTCTTTCTTGTGCTAAATTAAACTTGCTAATCCCTAAAATGTTAATAATTAATTTCTCAATTCCATTATATGTGAAAACTATTCATTCTTCAGGGAAGTGAATCACCACTGGCAGACACCATTATAACAACAGAATGCTTATAGTGTCCGAAATGCAAGCCCATAACTAGGTAAACACCTCTAAATCAATAATAGTTCTCAATCTTAAGAGACTCACTAGCCAGACCTGACCGAGACATTTATTTTATAGTAGGTATTTGTATGTTTTAAGATACATACTTCAATCAAACACAATCAAGGTGGACAATTCTTTTCTCAGGGACTCAGTATGGATTGTCTTAAACTGCAATGCTTTCCAGCACTAACATAGAAAAGCAGTTGAATACAGTATTAAATATATCCCTTAATATATTAAAGCTAAGACTAAATTCTTTAATATATTAAAGCTAAGAATGCTACCATCTCTCCTCAGCAATTTTTCATAATATAAAATTCTCATGAAATACTGTCAAACTTTGCTGATATAACAAATGTAAAAGGCTTATCATGCCCCCAGGATATAATGAAAATATGTATCTTGTTACAAATCTGGCTACAAGGTTAGCCTAATAATAATAATTTTGAAACAGCTTTGCCTTGTAGTTGGAAGGACTGATTCACGAGGAAAGCTTTCAAGTCTTCCACTTTTTTGAAAAAGATACTTCAAGAAAGACCCTATAGGCCTTATTTATCTTGATACTGCTCACAACAGCCAGCACTGCGTTGTATATTTTAGAAACGGAACAAAATTTTTGCTGAACATACTTCCTGACAACCAACATTAAAGGCTTCCCCAAGCAAGTCCAAGGAAAACAAAAGAACATACAAACTATTCCTAGTATGCTTTTATCCGATGATTCACAGGACAAATCTGAATGTTTCCAGGAACTTGCCTCTTTGAAAAAGTATGTACTTGTATAATATTCTGAATTTGTCTCTTGTTTTACAGAAAATGCCAATAAAGCTAAC
Organism: Heterocephalus glaber; assembly: GCF_053883595.1. Taxonomy (NCBI): domain Eukaryota; kingdom Metazoa; phylum Chordata; class Mammalia; order Rodentia; family Bathyergidae; genus Heterocephalus; species Heterocephalus glaber. The sequence goes on from NW_028258317.1 coordinate 54,511,405, forward strand.
ATTATTTTTATTCTTAGTTCCTTATTTGATAGAAATGCATTACAAGTAACATCACCCACTATGAGCACCATTTCATGAGTAAGAACTGGGAAATGAAAAAACACACTATCCACCTTAAACTGAGGTGCAATGGGTTCCTATACTCAAATATGAATTATCTGACGATTAAAATAGCAACTGCTAACAAAGCCAAAGTGGAATAAATGAGGATACATAAGGAGGAGGTGGGAAAGTGTTGTCCAGAAGGGACAAAGGATTTCTGGTCCCACCTCAGTCATTAATTCATTTTATGACCTTAACTGATTAGGTAGCCTCTCTGAGTCTTAACTTTCTTGTTTTAATATTATTTTTAAGATACCTTACATGCTAAGATTCAGGATATAGAGCACCATCCAGAAAACATTTATACAGAACTTGCCTCCTCTCACCAAAAAAGTCATATTTAATTTGATAGCTTCAAATATCTGAGTTGTGCTTTTTTTTTTTGGTACCGAGGATCACGCTTTGGAGGCAGGCAGCAGAACCACTGAGCTAAATCCCCCGCAACACACACACAAAGTTTTCTCTTTCTAAAATGTCATTCATCTTTCTCAACTTCAGAAACTCGCCCAGAAGCCCAGAGTTAGTATGGAGTATCTTTCAACTTCAGTTATGACTCACAAGTGTACTTTGCCCCTTTCTTTTTTTTCCCCCATTCAGTTTATAGGTACATTTTAGGTACACAATACAGTTACATTCATCATTGGGATCTTGTACCTGTACGTAATGTATCTTGGTTCTTATTTTTCCCCATTCCCCTGCCCTCCCTTCACCCCCTCCCTTTCTTTGTCTTCTCATTTTCTAGGTAGCTTTTTGGGGACAGGCTTGATTGTGTCTACCAGAAAATAAAAGAGATACTGCTCCACTCAGGTTTCCTGTTGTGCATCTTCCACTTTCAAAACTTCACTAGTTACAGGACCAGGGATTTAGCTCAGTGGTTCCACTGCCTGCCTTGCAAGTGCAAAGTCCCGAGTTCGATCCCTGGTACCAAAAAAAAAAAAAACTTCACCCATTACAGGAGTCAATTAACCATGACTCTGGAACTCCATACAAGCATCAGGTAGGAATTCATAGATCCTAATTCCCTACCCACACACACCATTGCTCACAAGGAGCTGGTCCTCAACTTACTCTCCCATTCACAGGCAGATAAACTGAACAGGTGATGATGTAAGAATGTACTTCTGACCTAGTTTTCTCAGCCTGTAGATACACACTCGTCAGAGAACACAGCATGGGCTAGGCTGAACTGAAAGCCTAGTTCCTCACCCTCCAGATCAGACACAGGCAGCTGAGGGGAGTCATTTCACTGTATACGATGGATAAAGCACCGCGAAGTCAAAGTTTTCTAAGTAGAGGTCGTGTCTACTGCACTGTTCTGCTCGCTTGGAAATCCAAACTCAGCAGAACCCTTGAATAAGTAACACAACCATCCTATGATGGTCAGATGAATCTGAAAAGAGTAAGCCTTTTTCACGGATCAAAGAAACTTTCATAACTCTATGCTATCCAACCAAAGAACTACAGGACAAAACTGTTTTACAGAGATTGCTCTGAGTGGCCATTTCCAAAGAGTAAGCCCGGCTGCCCTGGAAATTCAGTCATCTCACCTCAGAAGAAGCCTCTCTTCCTCCCTCTTTCCCTAAACTGTTTTGATATTACACTGGAAGTGCTCACAAGACCTCTGCATAACCTCAAAGCATCCAACTGAGCAGCACGCAGAAGGTCGGTTGTCTCACCCGCACAAGGGGTATGAACCCAAACCTGTGAGTGGCTCACGAGCCGAATAAAACTTCCTAAAATTATCAAGCACTCCACCCTTAACCTCAGCTGCTGATGAAAGCAGGCATATATCAAAGTCTGTTTTCCTAACCTTATGGGAGAATTTAAGTGAGCCATTTCCGCTCCGCGGAGAGGTCTGGTGACACACACATCACGCCTCAGCAGAGCACCCAGGGAAGTCAGGACCTCGGCTGCATCACTGAGAGTGCACGTAGCAACTTCATAGAATCAACTGCACCACCTTGGGGCCCCACAGCAAGGGCCCCCTGCTCTCCCAGGACCTCTCATCTCTGCAACGAAAAGCTGAGGGCGGGTCCGGAGAGCCAAAGCCCTTACTTTACAGAGGGCTCCACACGATTTTAAACTCTCGCCTTCACCCCAACTTACAGAAAGCAAGGGGAGAAGAGGATCCACTAAACCAGGGGAATAGTAAGACACAAAGACAACTCCGCAAAAAAAGTATAAGCGCGCGCACTGAAGACAAAACTAACCGCACACATCACCTACCTTTCACTGTAGTTGGCTTCCTATGTGGTTTATTCCCCCACCCCAGCCCTCTCCAGAAAGTTTAAGGCTGTCCACACACTTTCAAAGCTCTATTGTTCCCGAGAAGAGCGAAGCAGAGAAAAGAAATCGAGACCTGGTTCCCAAGGACCCTTTCCTCGGAGAACCCTGACTTGGGGGAGCCGGTTACTCCTAAGCAGGGCAGAGAACGGCAGCGGCGAGGCGGAGACCGCAGGTCGTTTCCACTGGAGCACGACCGCCGGGCGCCCGGGCCAGCCAGGCCTCCGAGGGCCGCGAGCCGGCCTTACCTTCCCCTCCCCCGCGCGACGTCGGCGAGCTCAGGTGCCTACGCAGCGGCCCCGGGGGAGCGAGCCGCGCTGCCTGCGCGCCCGGGGCCAGGTCTCCTCGCCATGGCCGGGAGCCGCCCGAGCCCCGGCGCCGGCCGCGTCCGCCCGCCTCCGCCAGCCCTGAGCCCGGCGGAGGGCCCTCGGCGCTCGCTCTGCCGGAGCGGCGGCTCGGCTTTCTCGCTCCTTCCCCTTCGGGAGGAAGAGGAGGAGAATCGCGACCGGAGCGGAGCGGGCCCGAGCGGCCCCGATACAATGGGGTCGGGGACGGCCGCGCGGGGCAGAGCGCGTCCCCGGGGTGGCGCTGGTCCCCGGTCGGCGGGCGCCGCGGCTCGGACAGTCGCGCTCAGCCTCCGCCAGCCAGACGAGCCACTCGGCTCTGCCACCGCGCACCCCGGGCTGCGGATGGGGCGGGCGGCAGGGCGCGAGGAGGCGGGGGCAGAGGAGGAGCACGCGGCCCGGGAGGCGGTGGCCGCGCAGGGCTCCGCCCGCCACCTCCGCCGGCCGCGAGCCGAGGCCGCGGGGGCTCAGCGCCACTCGCCGCCGCGAGCGGGAACAGCGCCCTGGCGCACGCCGGCGGGCCCGGCCCACACCCCGCGGCCGGCGGGCGGTGCAGGGTTCTCCCCGTGCCGGCGGCGCGCACCCGACTGGCTGAACCTGGCCCTGCCCTGCCCTGCCCCGCTCAGCACCCCCGGCTGAGCCCGCTACTACACCCCGTCACCCCTGGCTCACTTGAGCCTGCACACCCCACCACCACCACCTCCAGCTGAGCCCCCATCACTCCGGGGTAGAGCCTGACCTCCCTCGCCCATCGCCCCTGTGGCACTCACTGCTCATTAAGCACCCCAATTAGGACCAACTCGGCGTCCCCTCATCCCCAAAGGAACTTCCACATCCCCACAAAATCTCCTGTGCGTCGGGTCACCGCACCACGGCTGCCCCCACCTGGCTAGGCGCTGGGTCCTTGGCCCTCTCGGAAGAAGCAGCCTGCCTGGGGACTCTGGGCAGGGCCGCCGGTAGCTTGGAGCAGCCCCAGCATCCAGCTTCCAGGCCAGAATAAATAGACCCACGGCTCCCACACCTTCTGCCTGCGCCGCTCGGGGGGGGGGGGGGGGCGGGAATGGGAGGGGTCTGAGTCCCACTCCCGGGCCCACCCCGACGCCGAGTACCTCTCAGCGAACACCAGCGCGGGGTCTGGAGTATCCTGGCCACCACCGTGGGCCCCGTCTCGGAAGCTGCTGTCACAGAGGAAAAACCCTGGCTCCCGCGGAGGGCGCGGCCCGGCTTTGTCGGTCAGACCCACAAGGTCCCTAGCTAATGACAGCAGCAGGATTGCCAACTCCGGGCCGTCGTCATCCTCTGTTTGATTTGGAACTGGAAGCTTTCCCACTAGGGAACTCTTTCGCTGAATACTGTACAGGGACGATTGCTCACTTTTCAGGGTTGCTTTTTTTTGTTTGCTCCACACTTGCAGTAAAAAAAAAAATCAGTCATTTCATGATGACACCCAGCAGGCAAGAAGGGGAATACCCTGTGGGAGTTGGGGGGTTAGGGCTTTGTAGAAGGAATCAGTGTATCTGAAACTTGACTGAGGATAAGAATCCTAGGGCATGGAAAATCTCGAATTCCCAGACATCGACCAATCTCCTGAATGAGAGATGTCTGGAAAATGTAAATTTGGGACATGGTGCTAGAATGCATCCATAATTGACTAAAACCTTGGAAAGACGGCCCCAAAACAGTAACTTGATCTACTTTTGAGACCTTTAAGAACAGGTACCCAGTCCCTTCCTGAGCCACCATCCCTTCTGTGAGTACAGAGTAGATTTTAGAATGTTTTTAATTACAAGATGGAAGGGACAGAACTGTCTAAGTGGTCGCCACAAAATGAAATATTTAGAACTGTTTCTTAAGAACATAGGACATGTGACCAACTGCTTGGTAGGCAGAAAAATGCCCCACCCCAAGTTAAGAGGTTCTAATCTCTGGAGCCTGTAAATGTTACCTGATTAAAAAAAAAAAAAAAAAAGAGTCTTTGCAGACATAATTAAATTAAGGGTCTTGCATCTAGATTAGTCTATGTTAGTAGGATCAGCTCCAACTGCAGCCACATGCTCCCTTATAAAAGGAAGGCAGTCTTTCTCTGCTTTGGGGATCAAGGTGATGCTTGCTTCCAGGAATGAATTCAGGAGTCTTGCTTCCCTTTCAATTTTATTGAAAGAGTTTAAACAGTAGTGGCAGTAGTTCCTCTCTAAATATCTTGTAGAATTCAGTAGGGAAGCCATCAGGACCCGAGCTTTTCTTTGTTGGTAAGTTTTTAATAGCATTTTCAATTTCGTTGATTGATACTGGGTTGTTTAGAATTTTTATATCTTCTTCGTGCAACTTTGATAATTCATGTGTATCTAGAAATCTGTTCTGTGTTTTCCATCTTACTGGAATACAGGTTCTCAAAGTAGGTATTGATCCTCTGGATTTCTGCTGGGTCTGTTTTAATTTCACCCATGCACATTGAGGCCACCATACTCTTAAGTGAAATAAATAGGACACACTTGTAAATACTGAATCGTTTCTCTGGTGTGAGAAACTAAAAGTGTAAATGAGGAGTAAAATTTATACTAGATAATGTGAAATAGAAAGAAAAGGTACAAAGAGGAAGGGGGAGGGGAAAGGAAAGGAAAAATTATGAGAAAAAGAAAAAACTGAAACAAAGTTTTTTTGTAATTAGGAGTGGAGGGCTGGAAGGGAGGGAAGGGGAATGGGGAAAAACAAGAACCAAGATACATCATGTACAGGTACAAATTCCCAATGATGAATGTGATCATAATGTATGCCTAAAATGTACCAGTACACTTAATGAATAATTTTTTAAAAGGAAGGCAGAGGAGATTTGACACACAGAGATGAGGAGATGGTAATGTGTCCATGGATTCAGAGATTGGGAGTAATGTGGCCACAAGTTGAGGAAGCAGGCTGTCACCAGAAGCTGGAAGAGTCAGGAAGGGCTTCTCCCTTAGAACCTTGATTTTTAGACCAGTGAAACTGGATTCCGACATCTGAATCCAGAAGCATGAGAATTAGAAGTGTGAGAATAAATTTCTATTGTTTTGATCTACCAAGTTGTGGCAATGTGGTACTGAAGCCATAGGAAACAAAAACACTGAGTCCTATGCTGTGCCATCTTTATACAAAAATGCCTATTTTCTGAATCCTTATTAAGCACCAGGCACTTTGGTCGCCGTTAGGATATGTTATCTAATTAAATCCTTCCAGAAGTTATATTTCTAACTCCAGAGATGGGACCTGGACATCAGAAAGTTTAAGGAGTCTGCCCAAAGCTACAAGACAACAGCCTAGTAAAGCCAAGTCTTTCAACTACTTCGCTATTAAAAATAGCACCTACTAGTAAACTAGGCAGAGGGTGGGTCTTGGGATACATCTCAGTGGTAGAGAGCTTGCCTAGCATGGGCAAGACCCTGAGTTCAGTGCCCAGTATCACAGATAAAAGCAATGACTAGTACATAGCAACCATTTTAATGAGAGTTTAGATTGGAAAGAGGTCTTCCACAATCTACATCTACACCAAAACTGTTTAAACTTTTGCTCTTAATTAATCTGGAACATGAAAAATCAGAGGAAACTAATGGGAAAGGAAGTCACAAGTTAGAGAAAATAGAGACCTCTGGTCATTGGAACTGATGTCATAGACCGGGTTCTTAGAAAACAGAGTCTGAGTGACTGGGCTACACAGTATGAAATGCCAGGGGGTCAACACCTGTGGCAGAGGGCCAGGAAGCCAGATGGGCCAGAAGGAAAAGTTGAGCTCCATAGGCACCCAATGGCCTCCACATAGGCCATCAGAATTATTGGACCTAAATGGCTGGAACTGTAGGTACCCTCCTGGGAAGTGGCCTGAGCTTTGGCAAGAAACCCTGTAGCCAAGGCAGTTCCCTCACTCAGAACCCAGCAGCCAGAATGTCCTTGCAGGCAGATCTGGAAGCTGCATTGGTATGTGACCAGCTTACATGCTATATGATATCTTCACCATTACACTGTTCTCTACAAATGAGAGAAAGCTCCATCTGGTTTTGGTTTTTGTTTTTTTCCTGGTCATGACTGTGGATTCGTAGTCTTGAGGCAGAATAGCACATGGGCTAAGAGTTGAGATCTTGGAATCTGATTGCCTATGTTAGATCCAAGGTCCACAGCTTACTAGCGTAACTTTGGACAAGATGCCCAGCCTCTCTGTGACTCTACGGTTATTTATTTTCATTTTAACATAGGAATATTAATAGTACCTAGCTGATGGTGTCATTATGAGGACTAAATATGGCAATTCAATAAGGGGCTTACATCTTAGGAGTGCTCAGAAAATGATGTAATTGGTGCCTCTGGTCATCTCTTCCTTAGACCCCCAGGGTTGGAATTTTAAGTGAAGTTATGTTCACAGTGACTTCGTAGGGACAGGAAACTCAATGTTCTTGAGATCCAGCTCAAATGGTGAACCTTGAGATACATGCACTAGGCATACCTAACAGAAGCTGGACATTTCTGATGTTGAGAAACAGCAACCACCCTCCAGACAGGCCTTGCTCTTTCAAACCTCTGTGCCTCTGCATGTTTGTCTTCTTCCACTGTCTCTGAAATCCCAGTCCTCCCCTTTCAATAACCCTGGCAGCCCCTGACTTTCCCACACTTGCTCTTTCTTCTCCTAACACATATCACCCTGTCCGGGAAACATACCAAGAACTCCCATGGGCTCTCCCCAGTGCTGATGTTTCTGTACGTAGATGTACCTGCTATGACCTTATCTCGCTGCTCCAAGACTATGCAACAAGTCTTGCCCTAGTGGCCCCCATCCTGCCCCTCCCCACAGCTGGTGGACTGGATACCTGAATCCAGAGATTCATGATGGAACCTTGGTCATTTTTCAATCCCCAAGCCCCAACAGTTTCTGCTGAGTGACAAAAAGGAGTGGGTAGAGGCCTTTGGGAGAGGGGAGAGGGGTCAAATACCTGGATATGGAAAGAGTTTGTGCCCCGCTGTGTTCAGCACTTCCAGGCCTCTGCTTGCTTTACATTTTCCAATTCTAAATCCTTTTAGGACAGAACCTCCCTTGACTGTAGGCACTCTTCCCTTTTCTGTTTTCCCCCAGGCTGTTAGAAATGAATCCCTTCAAACAGTCTTTCATTCTATGAGGGTCTGAACAGATCATTTTAAAACCATGTTGTTCTGTTCCTACTCACTTCCATTGCCCCTGGTGCATGGGTGTGGAAATAACTCTCCAGCTGACTAATGCTTCACTAGGAAGGTGTTGATACACAGTTTGCCATCCTCACCTCAATTAAAAGTCTTAGAAGAATTTCTCCCTCACCTGCTCTGCAATAACATTACAGAATGCTAGTGTGACCTTTCTCTGCTGGGGTACAGCTGTGTCTACAGACTTTTCTTTCTTTCTTTCCTTCCCTCCAACCGACCTCATTGTCACACTTCATCAGCTCATTGTGGAGGCCGCTTGCTTACTCTTCAGCTCTCTGGACACCCGCATTAAATTATGATGTAAGTACTTTTGCTATAACTAAAACTTTCATACAGTCATTTCAAGGAAAGGAAAAACATTTATGTATTTTAAACTTCTAAATACTGTTAGATCAGTAAGAATTAAACTCTTCTTTTTCTCACTCAAAAACATGACTGTATTCTGAAAAAAACTGATGACTATCCAACACCTTCAAAATCTGCACAAGTCCCTTTTATGTGATATAGTCATAATATTCTTTTGTAAAGGCCTACACAACTATATATATATATATGTAGTATTGTTTTGCTGCTGGTACCCAGACCTAAGAATTAGAGGGGGGCATCTCACCAGTTCGAATTTCACTGTTGAGGACTGCCTCTGAGAAGGGAAATAAGTTGTCTGAGGTCACTCAGCCAGAATGAAGTTACTTCTCTAACTTATTACAGGTTAAGCTTTTCTTATAGCTTGTCTAAGGTATACATAGTTTGCTATCACTGTTCTGTTTGAGGATGACATTATATATGTACACTGAAAAGCTACACATAAGAAAGATAGCACTTTTACGTTATATTCACATATGGATGTAGACTGAAACATTTTAAATAATGGATTTGTAGAAAAGTGGAGAATAATAGTGATTATATCCTTTGGTTTGAGTGTCCCCAAAGGTTCCTTGTTGATGGTGGAATCTCTAAGAGGCAGGGCCTATGGAAGGTAATTAGTTCCTTGGGGTTACTTCTCTTGGAAGGAGCTCATGTAGCTCTCTAGGGACCCTGGTTAGTTCCTAAGAGAGGAAATTGTGAAAAATGCAACTGTGATGCCATCCAGCATAAGGCCCTCAGCAGAGGCCAAATGGATGGAAAAGTCCCCAAACTTGGACTTTCAGCTTCCAAAACTCCAGGTTAAATAAACCTCTTTTCTTTACAAAGTAGCCAGGTATTTTGTTTACAGCAGCAGGAAATGGTGTAACACAGTATATAAACTTTACTTTGAGATAATATCAGTATTCTGAAATCATACATTATCCCCAGGGTTTTATCCATTCCTTCCAGTTCCTTCTTCCAGGCAACCAGTAAAGAAATATAAACCCAGTCTTCTTAGGAAGATTGGGGAGCTTTCAAAAGACCGTAATTAGAAAGGAAAAAGGAAAAACAGGATTAAGAATACCTTACATGCATAAATGCATAGCTTTCAAAGTTCCTTCAAAGAATATTGTATGAAAGCCCTCTATATTTTCTATAGCTATTGTTTAAAAAGAACTGAACTAAAAAAAAAAAAAAAAAATCCTGCAAAATCCCTAGGCCACCTGGATAACAAAAGCTCTCCAGGAAACTTGATCTCACCTTGATGTAAAAATCCACAGTTAACAGCTTCTTAAAAGTATTATTCTGGGGCTGGGGATTTAGCTCAGTGGTTTTGCCACTTGCTAAGCACAAGGACCTGAGTTTGATCCCCAGTACCAAAAAAAAAGTAATTCTCTGGCTCAATTTCACATATCTTTTTCTGACATTTCTACATTTTCCCCTAAAGAAAAGAAAATAAAACTATTCTGAACAATAGTCAGAAGAGTTGGATTACTACATGTGATTAAGGATGTGTTGAAATTTGATCATGGTAATCATTATACAATGTATATGTGTATCAAATCATCATATGGTATGCCTTGAATATATATATAACTTTTCCTTGTCAAGTATACCTTCATAAACATGGAAAAAAGATAACTTGACATAATATTAACAAACTAATAAAAATCATCAATATTTCCTGTTTTTAGGAAGAAAATGGAAAAATGTCATTCATGATACAAGTAGAAATTTTGATTTTATATTCCATTTGACTTGGTCACGTGATTAAATTGAAGCATTTTTAGAAAACTACTGTTAAAATGTATAAGGTACATTTAAAGGAAAGAATCCTTCCCATGGTCACATTGAAGCAGGATTTTTTGTAGACAAGCTAAAGTTTAGAAAACTCAGAGCTCAACTCCAGTACAGTAGCACATTCCTATAACCCAGCAACCCATGAAGCAGAGGCAAAAGAATCACAAGTTTGACACCAGCCTGGACAACCTAGTGAGGCCGTGTCTCAAATTTTTAAAATTTTACAGAGTGGAGGCTGGTGGTGGGGCCTGGGGATGTAGCTCAGCACCCTCTGGGTTCAATTCCCAATACTCCCCCCCAAATAACTCAGAACTAAGTTAATTTATTCAACAGTTATTTATTGTTGGCTTATAAGCCAAACACTGATAGATTCTGGAGGGTAAATCAGACAGCAAAGATTCCACACTTTAATAAAGGTTGCTCCCTTGAATAAAAGAAAACTGGGTTAGGGATATAGCTCAGTGGTAGAATATTTCCCCAGTATGCATGAAACCTTAGTTTTAATCCCCAGTGCTGAGGTGGGGTGGGAGGAGAGAGAGCCTTCAATGTAACCACACTTTGAATATTCTTGATATTCTCCTTCATGTGACATCACCTCCCATTTTATGTTGATTTTGTATTTGGCCACTTGACTTGCTGTGGCCTATGGAACAAGTGGAAGAATGGTATAAGCGGAGGCTTCAAAAGATGCTCAGAAAGAGATAAGACATTGTGGTCGGGGAATGCATCTCTGAGGAAGGGAAAGTTAATATCTAAAGGAAATTAACTCTGAAAGCAGAAATTTGAGAAGGAAGTTTTGACCAGAGTGAGTTAAAGCCTGGGGACCAGAGAATTCAGGCTTAAACACCGTGGGTCCATGAAAGACCAATAGCAAACTTTTTGCGTAATCTCTGCTTGAACTACACTCACCCAGATAACCTAGTAAATAAAAAGAAGTTGCAATATCCACTACTTTTCCATACAGACATTTGATCTTATACAGAAATGTGGAAACATTGTTCAGTTGAAAATCAGCAAGAGGTTTAAGAGGTCCAGGAAGCTTTGATTATTCTGTTGTTGGAAGCCAGGAGTCACCCTGTAGAAACCCAGCTATCTTGATGGAGAGGGCACAGGAACAGAGTATTGTCACCTCCAGTCACTCGCTCTACTGAGAGGCCATGTGTGAGGAAAGAGGACCAGAGCCACCAGAGAAAGAAAACCCAGGCAGATCAACATCCCAGCTGAGTGTAGCTCTATTTGTCCCCAAATACATGCAACCATTTAAGTGACTCCTCAAGTACAGCAGAGGATATGCTTAACTGAGCCAGATCCATATTTCAGAATTATGAGCAAATATAATAGTTGTTATTCTAAGCCACTAAATTTGGTGTATGTGTTATACATCAGTAAAAACCTCAACTAGTGGTTCTTAAATGGGGGCAGTTTTGTTCGCCAGAGGATGCTTGGCAATGTCTGGAGGAAGTTTTGATTGTCACATTGCTTGTGTGTGTGTGTGTATGTATGTGTGGGGGGGGGTGTGCAGGCATTTAGTGGGTAGCGGTCAGGCATGATACTAACCATCCTGCGATACACAGAACAAAGAGCTATCTGCCCAGAATATCAATAGTGCCACGACTGAGAAACTTTCACCAAACAACGCATATACTTATGATGTGGATAGGTAATAAGCAGTCTTCCACAGAGGATATGTCAATGTATTTTTTCAAGGGCAATACATGAAAATACCTGTGTTCCTATCCCCTTACCAGCAGCATGTATTACCGGGAGAAATTAATACAGACATAGATAGAAACCATGTGCCTACATTTGCCATAGGGAAAAGTGGTATCTTAACTTCCGCAGGCAGTAGTAACAGTAGTCCAGGGTGAATGTCCTTCCACCTACGCAAGCGCCTCTGGTCGTTCCTTTCTGTGCCCTCCTTGTTCATCTCCTTTGCTCTTTTTTTTTTTTTCCATGTAGCTGTTGTTCATTCACTCACTCACTGACTTGTAAAGACTTTACATATATTAAGGAAATTATTCCTTTGTTTATGATTTGGGTTGAAACTACACTTTGCCTGTTTGGCAGACAGACTTAAAGTGATAAATAGCTAGGAACCAAACTATACCAAGGAAAGTACACTGAAGTGAAAAAGTATATGTATATGTTGCAAGTTGAATGGGTGAAAGAAATTAACAAATGATGTGTTGAAAAAAATACTAGTATTTGCTGCCAAGAACTATGTGGAAAGATATGTGAGAGCTGGCTCATGTGAGCAGGGAACGAGGAAGCCCCATTGAAGAGCCTGGATTTCAAGCCAGAACCTATTGTTTTAAACAGAAGTGACACCACTGATTAAAGATCAGACTCTAAGTCCAGTCTTTACGTTGCCTTTTACTTTCTGAACCACTTGACTCTTCTCCCTCTTTCAGGCCCTCTTTACATAAAAATAGCTGCCCAACAGTATGCTGGAGGCATGCTCTCCCAGATCCAGTCTCTGCTCTACCACTGACTAACTGTGTGACTTTGGATATGTTACTTAACCTCTCCGTGCCTCCATTTCTTCATCTGTAAAAAGAGAACAATAATGGTACTCACTTCCCAAAGCTGTTAGGACAGTACATTAATCAATGTGAACATATAAAAGAGTAGCTAGTACATTTAGGCATTCTGTTTCAGACAATTACCACAGTATCTGAAATTTTCAATCCCCTCTTAGGTATAACTATCCTCATTTCACATATAGGGAAACTGAGGCTCAGAGAAAGTTAGTAAGACCCATTCTCTTTCACCATCTTTAATTCACCTACAATATTAAAGAAAATTTGGTTTTATGCAGTCTCAGGAAGAACTTGGTGTTTTCAACTTCCCACTGTATTCCCAGAGTCCATCTCAGCACTGGGCACACAGATATTTGCTTTCTTTAAATATTTGTTGAATGAATAAATAATAAAAACTGTCCAAAATAAAACAGGCTGGTTCAGGCTGGCTCCAGCTTGGCGTTGTCCAGGAAGTAGCTACAGCCACACATCTGATAAAGAATTAGAATAAATGCATATGGACCTTGAATTGCTTCCTCTGAGCTCCAGGAAGGAGATTGATTGTCTTAGTGAAAATACAAGAAGAGAAATTCCTCTCAGAACTGGTAAGGGACTGAATACTGACTCCCAAACTCACTGTACTATAGGAGAAAGAACTTCAAAAGGAATCTCTGGCAAGCGCTTCTTTACATGTGAGTCATTATTTCTGTGGGACACAAGTTTCCAGAGGCAAGTCCAGTCTGTGTACATTTTATGCAGTAAAATCAAGTAAAGGGAAGGGTTGTAAGCAGTTTGCCTCAGCAGGATTTAGAAAAAAAGGATGGGATGGTTGTAAAGGGTATAAAGTATTATAAAATTTAAAATTTGAGAACTCACTACACGCCAACCACTAAGAGAAATTGAAGGGTTTTTTGTTTTGTTTTGTTTTGTTTTTTGCAGTACCAGTGATTGAACTCAGGACGTTGTGCTTTCAAAGCAGGCATGGCACCACTGAGCTAAATCCCCAGTCCTGAGAAATTGGAGTCTTAATGGGGAAATGACTTCCACAATTTAAGGTGTTGGAGCCTAAAAGGCCCACATTCAAATCTCTGATAGTTTTCCCACATCCTCCTTGCTTCTGTTTGCCACATGTAAATCATAAAATGGGAACAAATAATACACAAAGTTACAACATGCAAAAAAAAATCAACCATGGCCTCCAATACATTTTTGGTACTGAATTTCCCTTCTTGTCCCCAAATCACACAGTCCAAGGAGCCACATATGGCAGTTGGAATTGAACAGAGATTAAATAACTTGCTTAATGAGCTTGGGAGTCCCCTGTCCCTGGAGGTGTTTTATGAAGAGGCCACACCTGCAGGCAGTGACACAAATAGTGCTTGCTAGGAGCCAGGCACTGTGATGTGTGTTTTATACACAGATATCAATTCTGCTGATCCACAACGACCCCTATGAGGAGACGTTATTATCATCCTTACTTTATAGTTGAGGAAACTAAGACTCTGAATAGCTAATTAGTTTGTGGGAATTAAACACCTAGTAGGTACCAGAAATTTGAACCCTGGGAGCCTTGGGTCTTAACCACTTGCCCCACTGCACATAAGCAAAAGAGTGAAGGACATTTGACTAATGTGGGTGATTGTTGGTGTCAATGACTCTGAGGCCCTTTTCAGCACTGAGAGCTCATGGGTACAAAATCTCAGTAAGATGTGACCAACTAAAGGGATTCAACTGTGACAGAGAAACAAATATAAAACAGGAAGCAAGAGATGCCTGCACCCAGTGAGGCCAAAGGAGCAAAATCTTCCATGCTGGGGACAGCATATCTCTCAGATAGAGTGGAACAGCAAACCTGAGATGTTTCCTAAAGCCAGACCCTAGGTGTCACCGCATGACAAAGTGACCTGTGCTTTCATTTACACGGGAAATAACACTGCGACTGTTGCTCACGTTATGTACTGCAGGGGCACTGATGCATGGAGAGGGGAAAGGGCAGAACTGGGAGGGTGGCTTGTTTGTACCAACATGTCATGCTGTCATGGTGTTCTTTCTTGCCCCAGGCTGAATCTGGCAGCTGCGTACACAAGGCTCAAGGCTTAGATTTGGAGCAGAGGAGCAGTACGACCCACAGCACATACAGTGTTTGCAGCTTTGGTTTGTGGTTATTACTATCAGTTTAGGTTTGGGGTTTGGATCTTGAGAGAGGAAGAATAACAGGATGAATAGGACCTAAAGGACTTTTCCTTTCCTTGCTTCCTTCTGCCTTCCAAAGTATTTAGATTTAATGTCTCAAGTTAACTCTTAAGTTCAAAGTGATGAAGTCATTCTGCTGGGCAAAATAATAAAAATACTGCTGTTATACATGTGCATATGAGTGCACAGAATGCTCCCATGAACTGTCTTGTTGACACACTTACGGACTGGACAGGATGAGGATTTCTCATTATAGAAATGAGAAAAGTGAGTTCTAGGAAATGGTAAACACCCAAAACAGTTTTCAGTTTCAAAAAAAATAAACATTCCTGATTTTTAAATTAAATATTTTTGTATAATTAGCCCTTGTTATTTATAGATTCAGCCTTATTCAGACTCCCTATTGACCCTCCCAAACCTGAGCCCCAGGTTATTTTCTGGTTGCAAGAGGAAAGAAGTTGAAGGTCAGAACAAGGACGGGCCTATTGTAGATTACAAAAGGCTTAAGATATGAAATAATCAGGGACAATGTCGAGTCTTATCTGAGCAAATTATTGCAAGGCACACTAGGGATGAAAGGGGAAAATTAAACATAGACAAAGAATTAGGTGGCAGTAAAGAATTATCAATTTTGTCAGGTGTGATAATGGCTTTATGATTACATAGGAAAAATTTACTTATCTTTAGATTCCCCACTAAGTATTGGGGTGAAATGTCCTGACATCTTTACTTTAAAAGACATTAGCACAACAAATTAAAATCTGTGGCAATATGTTAACGGTTGTTAACACTGGCTTATGGGTGTATATATTTATATATATATATATGGGAGTTCATTTTACTATTCTCTGTTTTCTATAAATTAAATTTTTCATAATGAAAACTGTTAGAAAACATTCACTCATTCTTTCTCACTCAAAAGCCTTTGTCTATTGTTTTATCTTTTCCTTGACTCCCTTTCAGTGCATAAAAAACTTGGTGCATAGGCGATATAAATTGAAGAAAAGTCCTGATGTCACATTTGAATGGAATTTCATAGCTGTAATCTTCTCTGATCATGTTCCTCCTCACTCCATTTGAAAAAAGTGTGCTCTGAAGAGGGTTTTGAAAAAAATATTTTTTTTGCTTTTCATTTTGACATCATTTCAAACTTACAGGAGTTGTAAGAACAGTATGAAAACGCCTGTGTACCCTTCACCTACATTCACCAGTTATTAATACTTTGCCACATTTGCATATCTGTATTTCTGTTTTCACAGTAAGATGTATTTTGTCTCAACTATTTGAAAATAAATAGCAGATATCGTTTTTTTTAATGTCTGTAAACACATCAGTGTGTAGATCCTGGAAATGGGCTTTTTTACATAACCACAACGTAATTAGCAAATTCAGAAAATGCAACACACAGCTCATGTTCAGACTTTCAACTTCCTCAACAATGTCCTGTGTAGAATTTTCCCCCAGTCCAGAACTCAGCACCCAGCCAGGGATCAGTCTCTCTTCATCCAAACAATCCCTCGACCTTTCCCTGTCTTTCTTTGTGTGAACAGTGAACAGAGCAGATCATTGTCTCATATAATGCTCTTTAATCGAGGCAGAGAAGCTAATAACCGTCTATAATCAGAGTTTCTGTCCATTCTGCCCTTCTCTTCTTCAACAATAGCTAGCATTAAGAACCAAGATGCATCATGTACAGGTACAAGCACCCAATGATAAATGTAAATGAATTGTATACCTAAAATGTACCAATAAAAGAACTTAGAAAAAAAAACAATAGCTAGAATTATTTTTAGAAGGAGAAACGCTGAACTGTTACACTTTCAGAGTATACACAAGAAGCGCTCTTCTGAAGCGCAAAGTTCAAGCTCCACTAATGAGTGAAGTTAAATTTACATGACAACATCAGGTTTGAGCTAGACAAAAAGATAACTGAAAGCTGTAAGAATTCAGTATTAAAATGTATTACCAGAAGAATTTCTAGAAATCTTTAAAAGTTTAGGTTTATTTTCACTTAATTTATTTTTAATTTTCTGAAATAGTATTTTCTTATCTGATATGAGCAAGATATATTTATGCAAAAGCAAGCACATCACGGTATAACTTGAAATATATTCCAGAATTGAATTTTTAGAGGGAAACGTCGAGATCATCCAATTCAACCCCTTGTTTAACAGGGGATTTTTTAAAAAGGCCAAGGGATTTAGCTCAGTGGTTCTGCCCCCCTGCCCTGCAAGAGCAAGGACTTGAGTTTGATCCCCAGTACCAAAAATAAAATAAAAATTTTAAAAAGGCCAAGATCCCAGCTACAAAAAAAGTCAAGACGAAGAAATATTCAGACAAGTGCATGTGGACATTTATACCAGGATATTCACCCAGGATTGTTTGTACTAATAGGAGACAGAAAATGATCTCAATGTTCCTCAAGGAGAATGTTTTTAAAAGCTAGTTTGTTGATTCAAAATTGTAAGCCATTAGTGCAAATCAAAACTACATTGAAATTCCATCTCATCACAGTCAGAATGGCTACCATCAAGAATATAAGATAGTACAACCCCTCTGGAAATCAGTATGGAGATTCCTCAGAAAAGTAAAAATAGAAATACCATTTGGTCTAATTATACTACTCTTGAGTATATTCCTGAGAGTATTAAAGACATCATATTTTAGCAATACATGCATACCCATTTTAAAGAGGCACGATTCACAACAGCCTAGATGTCCATCAACAGATGAATGGATAAGGAAAATTTGATATATATATGAATATTATTCAGCCATAAAGAAGTATGAAGTCACGTCATTTGCAAGAAAATGTATTACTAGAGATCATTATGTTAAGTGAAATAAGACAGACTCAGAAAGATAACTATTACATATTTTCTCTTACACAAGAAACCTAAAAATGCATACATACATATGTACATACATACATACATATATACAGATGTTATAGGAAACTAGAAAGTACACTTTCAGTAATAGAGAAGAGGATCTGAGGGAGTGGGGAGGAAAGGGAGAGAGAGAGATAAAGGGCTTGAAAACTATCAAAATATGTTATGTATTGTACATGTTCCAGTTCCCCCAAATGAACACCACTCTCTTATATTACTAACATGTACTAATAAAAATAAATAAATAAGGTACCGCAAGCAATTATTTTGTTGATAAAAATAGATTCTCTGTAACCATGATTAATGATTCAAATACATATTTGGTGAAAGATATCCACCAACTATGAAATGGAAAGGCAAATTCTAAAATAGTATAATATACCATTTCTGTATGTAAACAGATTTGTGTGGATGTGGGAAAAGCAGCTGGTGATAAATACACCCAAGTATCACGAGTGATGGCTTCTAGACTAGAATTGATTTTATTTTTTTAATTCAACTGTTACAAAGCAAAATCTTTTTTGCCCAGATCCCCTTTATTTTTTCAATTTTTGTTTTTCTAATCAATGCATGTTTGTAGTACACAATGATTACATTCCTGGTGGGGAGTTTAACATGTACACAACCTATTAAATTCTTTATTCAACTTCTTACCTTCTTCTACTTCCCCCCTCCAATCATCTCTTGGTCTCCCTCCCTTTTGCAAAAGATCTAGCTCCCTAGTTTCTATTATCTATATTTTTATTTTGCTCTTTATTTACATGTTGGGTTTCTCATATAAGAGAAACCACACATTCGGTTTGCCACCTTGCTAAGAATTTTTGTGTTGGTGTTCATTAGAAAGACTGGCCTGCAGTTCTTTCTTTTTTGGGGGGAGGGGTTGGGTCGTTGTCTGGTTTTGGAACCAGGGTAATGTTAGCTCCCATGAATGACTTGTGGATTACTCCTTCCTTTTCAAGTTTATTAAAGGAGCGTTGGTGTTAGAGCTTCCTAGAAATTCTTGTGGAATTCAGTAGTAGATTCATCAGGTCCTGGGCTTTTCTTACTTGAAAAGTTTTTTTAAAATTTTGTTACTGCTTCAATTTCATTACCTGTTATTGGATTATTCCAGGTTTTTAAATCTTGGTTCAGTTTTGGTAACTTATACGTATCTAGAAAAGTATCCATTTCTAGAATTGGTTTTTATTCTTTTTCTTTTTTCCCCTTGCTGTGTTGGGGATTAAATGCAGGAACTATCAAATGCTAAGCAAGTGGTCTACCTCTAAGCTACATGCATAGCCCTTAATTGACTTTTAAAAAATCTTAGTACGATGAGAATTTTTGTATCAATAACCACTTCATTAAATATGAAAAACAGTCATTTTCATTTCAAAAAGGAGCAAAAATCTTTTCTTTTTTTACAACATATAAATTTCTTATTAGTGCACATAAAAGTTTTTCAATATTTTAATTGTTGTTTTATTAGTACATGCTTGCATTGCATAGTGACTCTATTCATGGAAGGATTTGGTGCATGTATGTTATGGTTTATATCCAGATGTCCCCCTAAAGCCTCATATGTTCGTAGGTGGGGCTTTAGGGGGGGTGATTGGATCATGGGGACATGATATTCATCACATGACTTGGTCCAATGATGAGTTGACAACTGTGATTTGGGAGGTGAAGCCTAGTTGGAGCAGATGGGTCACTGGGGGCAAGGACTGGAAGGGTCTCTCTCCCTTTCTTCCCTTAGTCTCTTTATTTTTTGCCACTGTGTCATTAGCTTTCTCCTCTGCCATGTCTCCCTGCCTTGGAGCCAGCCAAATATCTACAAACTATGAACCAAAATAAGTCTTTCCTCTTTAGAGGTATGGGGGTCAGGTATTGTGTCTCAGTGATGAGAAAGTAACTAAGACAATGTACACAACACATCTTCATTCTTTTTTTATCCCTTTCCCCTCTCCTCCTTCCACCTCAATTTCACTGTCACTGATAAATATTAACCACCATCAAAAATGTGTTGTACAGTGTTTGAAACTGTTACTGCAAACATTATTTTTAATGTCCAAGATCAAAACTGCATTAAGCAACAGGGAAGAAAGCTATCTCAACCATGGAGCCCTCAGTGGAATTATAAACTTACATTAGAATCTGAAAACAGAATGGGTCTCACTCATTTGAGAAAGACTTTTTAGAAGGAGTGGTTTCATATGGATGGATGTATATAGGCCCAAATGAATGGATGGATGAACAGAGAAATGGATCGATAAGTGAATGGTCAAATAGATGAACTTAAATACATGTGAATGTGCCTCGCATGTTATCCTCTAAAGGACTAGAGACGGCTCGGAGGACATAGGGGCTGTTAGCTGATCCTAGATGTTTATTCTTTAGTATTTAGGGCCAACTTTCTCCGGGACCAGATTTCTTCGTGTTGTTAACACCTTAGGGAGAGAAAGGAGATAACTTCAGGGCTTTGCCACTCCTGACCTCTGCCCAACCCATAGCCCTGTACTATGAGATGCTCTCACCCAGCACTGAGGCTTCTAGGAGGGGAGACACAATAAATGGTGACAATCACAATTATTTAAGGAGTTCTTATGCCTCTCTGGAAGGTGCCAGGTCCCCTTTAAAGTGTGCAGAAAGCTGGGGCTCATCTCCCCAGAAAAAAGAAATGAGCGTACTATTTTGGAACAATTACAGAAGATCCATAAGCTTCCAGAATCCCATCCATCAGTGTCATTGAGGGTAACCAAGTCTATGATAAGAAATCCTAAGTCAGGCTGCAGTGAGAAGTGACTGGTGCTGGTGATGGCAGGCAGAACTAACCACAGACACTTTGGAAGCCAAGTCCTTGCATTTCTATTTGATGCAGAGGATCTACACTGAATAAAGTGAAGTAACTGAGCACTTAAAATTAGGAGGAAGTAAGCCAGGCATGGTGAAATACTTCTGTAATCCTAGCTGCTCGGGAGGCTGCAGTAGGAGGATCTCAAGTTCAAGGCCAGCCTGGGCAACTTAGTGATAGCTTGTCATAAAATAAAATAAGAAAGGGCTGGAAATGCAGCTCAGTAGTAGCATGTTTGGCTGGCATGCATGAGGCCCTGGGTTTGATCTCCAGCACTGGGGGGGGGGGGGAAGAAAGAAAAGAAGATGTAGTAAAATTAGGAAGAAGAGGCTAAAAGTTAACATATATTTCTCCAAGCTAATACTCTGAGTTATAACAATGCCTTTCAGAATAAGTCATTCATCACAGCTCCAAATGGTGAATTAAGGACAAGAGTCCACGATTCTTTACGAAGAAAACTATGGATGTATTCATTTCTATAACAAGTCTATATTGAATTCCTGCTATATACCAAGGCTTGTTCCAGGAGCTAAAGATAAACAAAGAACAAAACTAACAAAGTGTCTGCCATCTGAAACTTACTTTCTCATTGAATTGGGGGAGGGAGATAATAAACAAATAAACAAATAATTAGATGACACAATTTCACATTGTAATAAACACCCCAAAGAAAAATACAACAGAGTAAAGAGAACAGGAGCAATGAAGAGGCTGTGTGACAGAGGACAGTTTGGCCATCTTAACCATGTAGTAGAATAATCACATCTGCTGGGCAGGATCTAATATCTTGGACAGAGAAGATTTATATGGCTTCAGACACAGAGTATGCAGCCAATGATTTTACAAATTTGTCCTTTTCTACCCCAATCAGGAAAGAAAGACCAGGAAAGAAAAATAGTTGGAACTCACATGTAATAGACAATAATGTACACTTGCAGTTTTTTCCCCAGGGCTATGTGAGCTCTTGGTCCCCTGTCCTAATACAGTCCAAAGAGATCTGGACCTTCTTGGACATCCCACAAAACATCATGTGACCCATTACATTGATGCCATTGTAGTAGTTGGACTGGATGAGCAAGAAATGGCTAGCTTGCTAGAGGCTTTGGTAAGGTACACATGTTCCAGAGAGTGAGAGAGAAACCCTGAAAAATTCAGAATTTGCTATATTTAGAATGTTTCAAGGAGGCCGGAGTAAGGAGTATGCTGAGTTATCCTTTCGAGTAAAAGATTCATTATTTCATCTTGCATCTCTTAACCATGATGAAGGAGACACAATGTCTGCTCAGCCTCTTTGGGTTCTAAAGGCAACAAATTCCACACCTAGAGACATGGCTTTGGCCCACAAACTTTGTGTCACCAAACACTTCCACCCTCAATGGGGCCCAGAGCAGAAAAGGACTCTGAATCAAGTCCAACCTGCAGTGGAAGCTTCCCTGCCACTATGTGACCTGTCAGACCCCACCATGTCAGAGACAATGTGGAGGTACAGCAAGCCTGAGGGAAAATCCTTTAATCTCAGAGTGTTGTCTCTGTGCTGAGCCTTCAGTAGGCTGCTCAGACACTCTCTCAGGGTGGCAGCTTCTGGATGACCTGGGTTGTGGATCTCGGACCAAGACCTGCTCCCACACCTCTTTTGCTTTGACACAAGACCCTGGTCTGATACAGAGTTACATGGGATCCTGGGCAGTGAATTAGGCCCTTTGTAAGTCCCCAGAGAATGGTTCTGCCTGAGGCTCGGAATTCAAAAAAAAGCAGACCCATATCTAGAATATGTATCTTTTCCTGAGAATGAAAAACTGTTTCTTCCATGATGAAATGACCCCAAGGTATTCAATCTCTTCCCTGGTCTCTGTTGCTGGAAGTTGGACACTTGGTTTTGGCATCCTTGGTGAGTGGGAACCCATAGTGCTTATCCCCTGGATGACCTCTATCCCTTCCGTGTGTCCATCATGTACCTTACTTGTCTCGTCTGGACACCCTTATGCTCAATCCTGAGTTACCATCTTCACTGTATGATGGATCACTATTAGTATCTTATGATTGGTTGGTCTAGCCCAGCTCATAATGAGAAGTTTCACTGCAATGGGCACTCGGAGACCACTGTCAGGTTTTCTGTCTCTACCAGAGCCCTGAAGCATGGGAGGAGTCATTTTTCTTTTCTTTTTTTTGGTACCGGGGATCGAACTCAGGTCCTTGCGCTTGCACAGCAGGCAGCGAAACCACTGAGTTAAATCCCTGGCCCAGGAGTCATTTTTCAAAAGCATGGGATTCTGCACTGGAGATAGCATAGCCTTACTCCCAGTTCCCAAGGACCTTAATTTAATTCTTCCACTAGGCCTTGCCTCAAAATCCGTATGGCACCTTTCCCATCACTGATACCTCCAACAGCAGTGGGCCTGAAGGAACATGTAACCTGAGTGATAGAGCCTGACCTGCTGCAGAGTCCTTCCCTGCACTTGGTTCCATCTAACCCTTGTAGTTCTTCCTGTCACCAAGCTGGAGCAGTAACCAAGCTACACATAGGGCCATAAGTTTTCTTCTATTTTTGGTAAATGCTTAAATTTATGTATAGGGTCCCAGCCGTAAGTAAAAACTAGAGAATAAATTCCTTAAAACTACCTAGAGCCAGGTTTTTCCTGATGCATATGAAAACCAAACTTTCCAGTTGGTTAACCAGGCTTGAAAGTTCTACCTTGACAAGAAGGAAGTACATTCTGTTGTCATCAGGGCTTGATCTCAAGTGGGTTCTTGTCAGATATTAATTCATCTCACTTCCTTAAACACAGCGAGTAGTGTTTTCTCAAAGGCTTAGAATGGCACAATGCTCCTCTCCTTTCCTCTCCCCACACACAGAAGCTAAATGAGAACATATCTAGTTGGTATACTCCAAGTTTTCACTGACTCAGGACCAGGAGAAAGATCCAAGCAGAAGAAACAAGATTCTTCTCCTGAATCATGGCCTATTAGGTGTCCACAGGAGAAGCAGCTACTGCAACTTGAGTGACTTCATATGGAAAAATCCTGACTGACCATCAAGTTGAAATGAAGACAGTACATATGAAAGCTATTTATTGAACCTCTTTGCTAAAGCACAAAGGAAAAGGCAAACATGTTGTCTATAAATAAATAAGTCTACTCTCACCCCCTTCTGTGCTGCAACTGTGCTGTTTATCCTAGTAAGGGCCATATATACATTATATATATATATGTATATATATATATATATATATATATATATATACACACACATATACATATAATTGAACCCAGGGCCTTGCCCTGAGCTACATCCAAGCTTTTTAAATTTTGACACAGGATCTCACTAAGTTACCCAGGCTAGCCTTGAACTTGCAGTCCTCCTACCTTAAGCTTCTGGAATAGCTGAAGTTACAGGTATGAGCCACCATGGCCTGCCCTGTCCTGGCAAGGTTTTCTTAGTATATGTGCTGCCGAAGCAAGCACCTGGCAAGGTTTTTTGAATTTGATTTGCATATCAGAAAATGGTCTCTCATAGGGTATTATTTCATATCAGTGCAAAATATATTTTGATCAACTACCCAATATTAGGGCCTGTTTGTGATTCATCTCAATCTCGTTTTCTATCAGTCTTCAAAGTTTTGCATAAATGAAATCAGATTTATAGTTAAGGAATGAAGAAAATGGTTATTTCAACCACCCCTTGGCCCATATGCCCTTCCCCTTGCCTTCCCAAACAGTACTTTTTTGACTAACGTGCTTCTCTGAGCTTGGGTGAAAATATTAGCCTTATAACTTACAAGTGAAGTGAGCTTGGGGAAGCCATTTAAACTCCCTGGGTCTCAGTTTCCTCACCTGTAAAATAGGGATAATAGGATACTCGTCTCATAAGCTGTCTGTAAGAATTAAATAATATGGTGCGTGTATTGCTTTTAGCACACTCTCTGGCATGTGCTTAATAAATTTAATTTTTTTCATTATTATCAGAAGAGCGATAGCTGGCAATCCAGGTTGAAAACTCTTTACAGTCTATTTAGAACAGAACTCCTTCCCCTTTTCTCTTTTCTGAGGAAAAGCAATTATGCATTGTTGGCATTGTTCTTATCTAAGGGGACTTAGTAATGGGAAAGTCAGGCAAAAACCCAGGCAAGACTTTTGGTGCCAAATGTTGGGAATGCTGGGATTCATCTGGAACGGAACAAGAGCTGAGTGTTACAGGATGCCAGGGATCAGGAAGCCTGAGCACCAGCTGAAACCCTAGAGATAACTTTAAAACCAGGAATGGAGGCTGCATTTACTGGCACTTTCTTGTAAATTTTCCTGATAAAATTTTGCTTATTTAGTATGTGAGTTGCTATGGTGATAAGATGATGGGAAAGAATTATGCAACAGATGTTCCCAATTATTTAAACTTTACTAACATTTATTCCTTTGAGGTAAAACCATGACAGCACATACCTAGGGCCCAAGCAAGTATTCTGAATTGATACTGGACTCTGTCTTCCTTGTATTTCCTTTTGACCCGGGAAGGACACCACATGGCCCCAGTGGTAGGGCTTGGTGAGGATTGAGGACTTACAGTAGCAATGAGAGTTTGCTTAAAAGGATTTGGAATATTTTACTCCAAGATTATAAAATGAGTTTGAGATTTGGAGTTCAAAACTTGCCTCCAACACTGAACAGTTCTGTGTCCCTGGCTCTGTTAGTTTGCTTGTAGAATCTTAGAAAACAGGACTAGCATCTGCTTTCACTACTTTAGGGTTGTTGTGAAAATCAAGTGGATTACAAACATGGGAACATTTCATGAACTGTCACGCATCATAAAGATATTTCAGTACTAACTAAATGAAGACCTTGGAGTGAAGCTTCATGAAGTCATTTTAAAGAAGTTTCTTTCTGTCTCCAGGAAAGAGTTTAAAGAACTGAATTAGAAGGTGACTGTGTTAGTTACTTTTCTCTCATTGCTGAGACAAAATACCTGACACCCGTAATTGGCTGGCTCCAAGGCAAGGATGACAAACAAGCATTGCAGAGGAGAAACAACATGGTGCCCACACAGTAGCAAAGGTAACGAGATTTAACAGCGTCTCCCTGCCCCTTTTATCTTATTTAGGGCAGGTAGCACTCAAACCTTTAATCCTAGTGCCCTTGAGCCTAGCATTGCATCATGAATCAATTCCAGCTTCACACACTCTAGATCAAGCCTATGATCACATGAGGCTTTGGAGTTACATCTAGACCCAAACCATAACAGTGACATTCCCCAATTATTTACCTACTTAATGAGCACCCCTAATAAGAACTTTGGAAAAGTACTCCTTTAAATGTAGTTTCTTATATACCTATTTACCTTCCTTCATAAATTTCAATAGGAAATACTACACTTAAAATTACAATTGTAGAAATAAAAGTTCACTTGATGTTTCTGAGATTTTTTTTGTTTGGGTTTGAGTTTTGTTGTTTGTTTTGTTTTTTTGTAAAGGGGAAGGGGTCTTGCTAAGCAGTCCAGATGTGCCTTGACCTTGCTACGTAGTCAAGGTTGGTCTCAAACTCACTATCCTCTCTCTCAGCCTCTTTGGTGCTAAGATTACAGGAATATGCCACCAGGCCTTTGCCTGACATTTAAAATGACTTATAGCTTGGCCATTTGCCTTCAAAAAAATAAAATAAAATAAAATAAAGATTAAAATTAGTAGCTCCCTTCAGATATTACTTAAATAGAAAGAATCAAGCTACAAATTTTGGTGATAGTTCAACAATATGAACCATAGGAAGAGCAGTATGATCTGTATGGTTCTGAAGCTTATCTCTGGGAATGATATCATCAGGTAGTATTGAAAAGTCTGACTTACTTCTGTGAACAACATCAGAGAGCACAGGAAAGGTTGCTAAATATTTTTCAGGCTGACTTTTTAACCTGTTAAAAGATCTGACAGGTAATGCTTCCATTTACTTGTGGTTGATACTCTGAGTTGTTACAAGTAAAACATCAGTATTTCTATACTTGAGGTCCTAATTTTTGCTTCTGTACATATTTCATACAGTGCAATTGTCCATTTCCTAAATGAGCTCTTTCCCCATCCTCTATCTTTGATAATATTTTTAAACGAGGAAATTAATAAGAGCCCCTAATGTTATTAATACTATTAATTTTTAATTTTGAAAATTTATTTTAACATGTAGGGTACATAATTTTCCTGAGCCTTTTCAAGTAGTGTAGCAGGCTAAAATTCATTGTATTGTAGTCATAATTATATCAGCAGTTTTTAAACATGTTTCCATTTTTATCTGTCCTATCTTCAAAGATGCCATATTCCTTTGTAAAGAGCATGAATAAAATATAAAGTGTGATATATTTCATTCTTTACAGAATATTTTACACTTCAATGAAACCCAGTAGATTTCAGCATAAATGTTAGTTCTAAGATATTATTATTAACATTAAGCTTTAATCACTTTTAAAATTGCTTTTCCCTACGGAAAAGAAACCTAAACTTGTTTCATAATGTGCTGTATTTAATAAGGTTTGAAACATTTTTAAAAGAACTCTTCTCTTAATATGAATCTTTTTCTTCTTAATTATGCAATTAATAAAGCTATTCAAGAGAAGCTGTTGATTTAAAAATACACGGCAGCACAACAGGTTTTTGTTTTCCCTTGCTTTGAGGAAATTCAATACAGTGCTTTAGAAAGGTTGGCAGAGGTACCAATGGGGAGAAAAGGAGGGCCTTGTGCCCCAGTTTTTATGTTTGAAACTGAACTTGAATTTTAGATCATCCACTATGTGTGGCTGTTAGGTGTTTGGTTTAGAATATTTTGCATAGATACAAAGAACATTAAAAATAAGTGATTCAGGGCCGGGGATTTAGCTCAGTGGTTCTGCTACCTGCCTCGCAAGTGCAAGGATCTAAGTTGGAACCGCAATACCAAAAAAAAAGAGCGGGAGGGGGAGGGGAGGGGGAGGGGAGGGGGGAGGAGGACAAAGAAGTAACAGGAGCAGGAAGAGAAGGGAGAAAGAAAAGGAGAAAATGAAGAAAAAGCGGAAGTAGGAGAAGAGTCCCCAAAGAACAACTCATACCACACTGTAATATCCAGCTGCTTGTCCCAAAACACGGTAGTCCTCAGCCACTGGCTATAGGATAATTTCGGGCTTTTATTGGTAATCACATCATGAAAGGAAAATACAAATGAAAGGCATTATTTTGCTACATATCTACTGATAAATAGCCATTCACCTCTCCTCATCAAAACCAGTTCACTGTCAAATAGCTTTCTAGGTTTGGCGATTATACCAGCATATGTCTACACCAGCACAAAAGAGCTGGGAAATCCTAATGATAGAAAGAATGGAACAGCTTAATTTTTTTTGAAAAAATAGAAAGTGACAGCTATATCTTTACTTGGAATGGAGTTTGCTTCATCACATCTAAAATGGTGGCATCACCCAAGTGACTCCCTAAGTGCAAGTTCAGTAGCAAATGCTAAGTTGGTGGTCTGTATTAATTAGCTTTCCAGTCACTGGTTCACAATACCTGATATCCACAAACAACTTAAAGGAGAGGTTTAATTCGGCTCACAGTTTCAGAGGTTAGCTGAGTCCGAGGGAGAAACAACATGGTGGAAAGACCGGCAGAGCAAAGATGTTCAGTTCACGAAGCAAAGCAGGGGAACAGAGCCAGAGAGGAAGTGGCAAGGAACCATATATGTAGTACCCAAAGTAGCACCTCCATCATCCACCCAGACACACCCAGAAACGTGCTCTACTAATCTCCTCCACAATCAAGCTTAACTCTCAAGCTATCCATATTGACACAATCAAGCTTAACCACCATCTGCTCATTCACAGTTCTCTTTCCAAGGGAGAAGAATGGAAACATGAACTTTAAGTATTTAATAACACAGAACACACCAGGAGACTTTTCTTTCTGAACAAAGCTACCAGGGGTTCCCACTATTCTAGACTCAAAAGAGACATTAATCCCACCTGGAATACACCTTCAGGATGTTATTAAAAACTAAAAGACTATCATGAGACTTCAGACCCTTTTTTTACATATGAAAAGACATTGAACATGGTTGACTATATATAAGACCGTGCAGAAATCATCCCGAGAGTTGCCATTCTTATATGTAGTTACCTTTTTTCTTCCCCAGTACTGGGAATGGAACTTAGGACCTTGTGCTAGTCAGGCAGGCACAGTGCCACTGAGCTAAATCCCTGGCCCTGGATACCTTTTTTTAAAACATATTGATCTAGGTCTTAATCATGCTCATATCCATGACAGGAATACTGCAGGCTTACTAGCACAATGTGATAAATCTGAAAAGAAAATAAATGAACCAGAAGAATAAATCTTTTTTGGGGGGAAGAGGTAATGATCCTCATAAAAGGCCACACAAGGCATCTGCCCTGCAAAAAGCAATAGAGAAAGTAGCCAATGACATACAGATCATTTCAGCATTCAGCAACATCCCTGGATTATTTCTGTATGTGATGAAGATGTTACTTTAGAACCAAGAGTCAAGAGTCACAATTATGAAATACCTTAAAGGGTTAATGCACATGCACAGTAAACTTGTAAGTCTACTCTAGAGTCTATAGAAAGAGATAAGAGTGAAATTTTGCTTGAAGGAACAGAACACTTTTTATAATAGAAGAATTTCCAGCTAGGCAATATGAGAAAGTATGGGGAAGTATGGAGATCAGCACTTTTTTAAAAACTCTGGTAACAACATTCTAGACAGTCCACATTTAAAATATGTCCATTTTACACAAGGGCTCCCGAGACATAGTTGGCTCTCAAAACTTATTAGCTGTTCATTATAAGAAAGCATCCTATTTACAAATAAACTTTTTTTTACATAGCCAGCATCTCAAACAACACAGGAACTAAATATCTGCCTGTTTAAAAATTGTAAGAGACATTTTTAAATGTGACAATGCTGGACATTATGTATCATTCAAAATTTTTACTCCAGTGCCATCATATAAAAAGATTTTTGATTTTTTAATGATATGAAGGGATGTCAAGACTTTCAAAAATCAAATAGCTGTCTTTGCAAATCTTTGTTTTGGAAATACTATCTTTGTACTTTCTGCATAAAGTGTTCTACAGTACAAAATTTCCTATGTGCACTTGCATTAGTCATTTTCCTGCATTAGCATCTGGACATCCAAAGTTCTGCTATGAATCATTGCTAAAGACAAACAATATGTAAAAGTGAAGTTTATACCTTTTTTGTGCATCTTCTTTTATGTCACTCTTCTTTTACAATATGCTTTTATTTTTATTTAATGGCTTGGGTTCATTCCCAATAAGGCATCTTAGAAATTATGAGCTTTATTTCAGCAATGTACTGAGGGAATTCTTTTGAAGAAACTTTTCTGATTATTATTAAGTTTCATAGATAATTAATTTTATTTTTAAATGTAAAAATGTCTAAAAATATGTTGACTTGCTTATGAAAGGAATTACTACAAAGCATTTTACATTGCCATGGAAACAAGCATCATTGAATTGCAAAGAAGTATATTTTCTACTTTAATTCAAATAAAGCTTATAATAAATAAAAAGCCATCAGGAAGCCCTTTGCTCATGTTATGTATGTTCTTGCTTGGTCCAATTCTCAAAGCATCAGCCATCAATCCCACACTCCATTCCCTTTCAGATCATGGCTCCACTCTGCCAGTAGAGGGCACCATATGCACACTGGGCAGACAGGGCCAAGAGCTTTTTTTTTTTTTTTTTTAATTAATTTTATTGGTACATTTTAGGTATACAATATAATGATATTCATCATTGGAGATTTGTACCTTTACATAATATATCTTATTTTTCTCCATTCCCTTGCCCTTCTTTCAACTCCTCCACCCCACCTATTTACAAAGACTGTTTCCATTTTTTCATTTTCTCATATTAATTCCATTCCTTTCTTTCCTTTCCCCTACCCCTCCCACTTCCCCTTCCCCTTTGCATCTTTTCTTCCTATTTCGCATTATCTATGGAGATACCTCAAAGAACTAGGACTAGAGGTCCCATTTGATCCAGCTATTCCCCTGCTGGGTATCTTCCAAAAAGAATTAAAAGAATCCTACCAGAGTAATATGTGCTCACCCATGTTCATAGCAGCACAGTTCGTAATGGCTAAAACTTGGAAACAGCCCAAGTGCCCATCAACTGGAGACTGGATAAAAAAAATGTGGTTTTAAAAAAATAAAATGGAGTACTACTCAGCCACAAAGAATGAGAAATTAGAGGCATTTATAGCTAAATGGACTCACACTGAGGCAATATTCTTAAGTGAAATAAATACAGCACATATGTATAAATATTGAATAGTTTCTCTGGTGTGAGATACTAAAAGTGTAAAGAAGGATCAAAATGTATAATAGATAATGTGAAATACCAAGAGCTTATTATTAAGGACAGCTGCTTTTCATTTGATTTCATTCTCTTTGAAGGAATAGCCCAGCAAGGGGGTGTTTGTGGAGATCAGAGCTGAGGGAGGTTGCTATAGCAATTCTGTAGAACTTCAAGCTCTTTTTTGATACCCCTCAGCATTTCAACACCCAGAAGAGCCTGAGTTCAACCTTGGCCCGAATGAGAACAGAGTGTGATTATAATAGAATGGCTGGGGCAAGGGGGGATGGTTCTGTCAAAATGGACAAGAGTATCAGTCGAGGAGGGCTTTTTCTTTTTATTTCACACAGTTTGTGTAGCAAAAGGCAGACCAATCTGGGTCAGAAGACCTCTTTCTACTCTATTATACTGAGTCCTTCATCATCACTTTGTACAGACTAAGAGGCTGATCCAAAGTCCATATAAACTAACAGCTTTGCTTCAGCTTTTATCACACATGCTCAATACAAGAATTAGTTATACTTTTTTACTTTGTTGTTATAAGAATTTATTTCTGCTTATTTAAATATTCATTAAATATTTGGTTTAGAAGACATATTCAAACTTTTTGTGTATAGTATGTTTAAGATTTAACTCCAGCTAATATTTATTTTAATTTATGTTAACATAACTCATATTAAGCTAACTAATTTTCTTTTTGTAGTACTGGAGATTAAACTCAGGGTCTTTACTCTGAGCTACATTCTCAGCCCAAATACCGTAATTTACAAATTAGCAGGCAAGAGCAACTGGCTTGTCTAAGTTTTCCCTGATAGTTTCAAAGCTAGGATCAGAATCCAGATCCATTAACTCAACCTGCTTTGTCCATTACGGCACACTGCCTTGAGCCAAATTTTTAGCTATAGTATTTGCATTATAATGAGGTCTTCCTTAATATATAAAAAATCCAGAATCCTTTTTTATTTTTTTCAGTGCTTGAGATCAAACCCAGGACCTTATGCATGATAGGCAAGTTCTCTGCCACTGAACTACATATATCCCCACCCCCGAAAGAAAGAATCTTAAACCAGAAATAAAATCATCTAGGTCTGAGGATTGTAGCTCGTGGCGGAATCTGACCCTAGCATGTGCAAGCCCATAGGCCCTAGGTTCAATTTCCAACACACACACACACACACACACACACACACGCAATCATCTTTCGTAAGATTTTCTTTTCCCATAGCAATTATAGAAAAACATTTTTGCCTATATAGAGAACAGTATTTACTAATTCCAAACATTTTTTTCTAAATAATATACCAAAGAATTCAGAAATATAGTGTGTGTACTTTTATAAAAGGCATTTTTGTAAATATACTGAAAAACCCATATGTAGATCGCATTACACTAGTTGAACTAAAATACAACCACACCAGTTTTTAAATTTGAAATTTATCTAATCATCTCCATTTCTTTGCTACAAAACATAAAGAACTTTTTTTTCCCCTTTACCAGCTCTCATTTTGTTCACAGATCAAGCACAAAAGTTCAAGAGAACTACTAAGTTCTGAGTAGAACATCCGTTCCAGTGCTGGTAACAGGCACTAGCAATGCAAAGATAAATAAGTCACTCTCACATGCACCTCAGGCCAGTGGAACAACCTGGCCATGCTCACCCTAATTATTGAAACCATCTCAGCAATGAAATCACCAACCTCCTCTCTAGCATCCCCCCCTCCCCCAAACCGGGGATCAAACTCAGGACCTTGTGCTCGGGAGGCAGGCTTGGGACCACTGAGCTAAATCCTCAGGCCCTCTCTAGCAATTTTTAAGTAATTGCACTAAAGCAATTCAAGTTTTTCTTTCTCAGAAAGTAAAGCAAAGTCTACTCCCCAAATACCTCTCCTTTATGCAACACAGAGATAATATATTTCCATGTTGTCAAAATATCACTACAGAAGCATTTATCCAGACTTTCTTAGCAGATACATTCTAAAATAACCACAGAAATAAAGTGTTGTTGGAAATATTCTTTATCATCACTGCAAAAAGCTGGATGACCACTTCTCTTGTCTGCCTAAAAAGTGTGAATATGGTATGTGTGCAGTTATTTGCTCCAAAATGAATATTATCATCCACAACCTAAGTCCAGAATGGTATTGTAACTTTCAGTGTAATTAATAAGAGAAAGGTTATTATTTACAAAAAGGTTATAATTTACCAAAAAAATAGCTTAAGCTGTCTTTATATTTATAACAAATGCAGCTGCCTATGCGCCTTTGCAAACTAAGCTTGTCTTAAATGTTGGTAAGCTACTTACACTTAAGTGTACTCGCCAAATGTTATCATTTTTCTCCTTTCACACTGACAAAAAATTTTAAAAGCTAAGTTTATATTAGAGAAGACTGAGAAATCTGCCTTCTAATACCCCATTGGTAGAACTGTAAGTTGGTATAATCTTGTTGGGAAACAATTTGGCAATGAATAGCAAAAGTTTTAAAATTAGAAACCACTCATGTTCTTTGGCTCAACAATTTTGCTATTAAGAATTGGTCCAGTTGGGTGTGGTAGCACGTGGCTGTAATCCCAGCTACTCAGGAGACTAGGCAACTTATCAAGGCCCTGTCTCAAAATAAAAAAGACTGGAGATACAGCTTAGTGGTAGAGAGCTTGCCTAGAATGCAAAAAGCCCTGGGTTCAATCCCCAGTACCATAATAAATTGATTAATTTGCCTAAGAAAACAAATCAGTTAGAATTAAGGGAAAAGGAGGTTCATCACCACCTTACTTATAATAGTAACAACAACAAGAACAAGAAAAACCCGAAGAATACAAAGTACTCAGCAACAAGGGATTGTTTGGCTGTATTATGGTATAAGCATAGGATAGAACACTATGCAACTGCTGAAGATGATAAATAAGATTTAGTGGTATAAGAAAATGTTTATCAAGTATTTGAAAAACTGCATATACACATACAATCCCAAGGGTGTTGGGGATTGAACTCAGGACTTTATGAATGCCCAGCACACACTTTCTACCACTAGCTACACCCAGCCTATATAAATGCATTTTAAAGTTGTAAAGACCATGTAACAAAAACTTCACAGCAGGCAGGCATGTTGGTGCATGCCTGTAATCCCAGCACTTGGGAGGCTGAGGCAGGAGGATCGCCTCAAGTTTGAGGCAAGCCTGGACTATATAGTGAGTCCAGGGCCAGCCTGCACTACAAAGAGAGACCCTGTCTCAAAAAACCAAAAAACCAAAACGAAAACCCATTTCACAGTGACTTTCCCTGAATGGTGATGTGATAAGTGGCACTTATTTCCCTTTCTGTATTTTTCTGTACTGTCTGAATTTTTACTGTAAACATGGAGTACTTTTGTAATAAAGAAAAATATCTCTCTCCCCCGCTCCTCTCTCTCTCTCTCTCTCTCTCTCTCTCCCTCATTCTTTTAAGCCAGGCCTTTCCCAGCTGACTATCCAAAAGGGATGAGGATACATATTTGGGAGAAAATGCGCAACTGTGCCATGATGTGTTCAGAGCACATGTGCTGTTGAAGTTGTCTGCAAACCATTTGTCAGGCCTCAAGCACACACTTGGCTCAGGAGCTTAACAGTCTCCTTCCCTTTCACAGTACAAAGTCCAAGGAGGAGCACCTCAGTGGGCTGGCCCGGGGCCAAGAAGCCTTCTGAACCCTGTTAGAATAGCAGAGAGGCCAATTCCCCTCTGAACAGGCAGATGGTGAAACATCGTCCTGGCTCGTGTTCAAGCAGTATCAGTGCAGACACAGCTGAAAAAGGCCAGCAACTTCTCTGGGCCAGGCAAAAAGAGTCCTGTCTTGAGAGAGAGCTGTGCCATGCCAGCTGGCAGTTCTTGCAGCACCCTTGGCCTATTTTAGGGGTAGGCAAGGGGTAAAAACAAGAGAGGGCTCAAACTAAAGACCTGAGCATCCCATCAGACAGGAGCAGGGCTCTGCATACCGTGCACACACTGTCAGGAAGTGGCGGTCTTTCAGGAAGCAAAGAATTCCACAAGACAGCAAAATGCAAGAAGCCTGGACTTTGAACTGGGAGTCCTGGTGATAGTTACTTCTCTGTTCTCTCCACCCTCTTTGAATTTCAGTTCCTCCTTCTGTAAAATATTGGGAGTAGGGGTGGGGAGCAGATGGATAAAATGAGCTGTAGAGTTGCTGCTAGTATTTGAAACCTTTATAGTGATTTGTAATGAAGTTATCCAACATACATTTCTGTCAATAAAAATTGACTTAATGCCCATTAAATATGGCAAGGAGGAGCCAGTTAAATAAATCACTCAGAGTCCAACAGCTGTACAATTATCCACTGTACCATTT
Organism: Heterocephalus glaber; assembly: GCF_053883595.1. Lineage (NCBI taxonomy): Eukaryota > Metazoa > Chordata > Mammalia > Rodentia > Bathyergidae > Heterocephalus > Heterocephalus glaber. The sequence goes on from NW_028258317.1 coordinate 54,546,582, forward strand.
ACTTACAGAATGTTTTCCCTCAGACAGAATATTCTCTGTTGCCAACAAAACTGACCCACTGCTGATAGGCAGTGTGGGTCTGTCTATCGGGAGATGGTAGGTTTGGGTAGCATGAATCCACCCTCAGAGAGTACCAGTTCAGTGTGAGTTCCACCTTTTTCTGTCTGGTACCTCTTAGCTTCAGTTTCTTTATCTTTAAGATGGGAATAATAATAAAATGTGCTTCATGGGTGCTACTGTAGGGAGGAAATTATTGGAAGTAAAATCAAGTAAACTCACAGTAAATCATTGCTAATCTTGTTGTGAATATAGGAAATATATTTTTAAAATATTTTTAGTTTTTAGAGAAAGGGTTTTGCTATGTACTATGCTGGTCTCAAACTTCAAATGCTCCTGAATTAGCCTCCCAAGTGTATGAGCCACCACACCTAGCAAACATAAAATCTTTTTTTTTCTTTTGTGGTACTGGGGATCAAACTCATGACCTCGCACATACTCAATGAGCACTCTATCACCTAGCTACATCCTCAGTCCTATAGAAATAATTTTAACATCAGTTTAAACAAAGCACAAAACCTTGGAATGTTAGATTTTAAAGGGACCTTAGAAATAATCAATTTCACTTCAATCATCTCATTTTCCATAAGGAAATCATAATCTGAAATGTTGATCAGGGTCCAGGGATTTCCTAAAAGCTATTTTATTATCTTTGTTAATTACCTAGGAAATGTATCTTTCGGAGAAACTAAAAAATATTTTGCAAATCACGTAGAAATTATTTCTACCATTTCTACTATTTTGAATAATTTATTTGCTACTTACTAAAAGTTTGATTACCATTTCAGAAAGTCCTTCCAAGAAGAATTGGCATTTTGGCTAAAGAATTCAGTTGACCCTTGTCCCAACTTCACGTAATCAATTGTGACCGAATCAAGGAGACTCAGGACTCCTCCCTGTGTATATATGCCACTCAGCCTGGTTTTTCCTGTTGGTTTTTTCTGGTCACTTTTGGATAATGCAAAATATAATTTTAAGTTAGGCAAGCCAAGTTTGTTTCATTGATTCCAATCAAGCAAAAATACTTTTCTAGAAATCAAGACTGGATATATTATAGTGTCTGAAAGGCAAAAAGAAGATAGAGCACAGAAAGACAAGTTCTGCACGATCTCGTGCATCCATGGAATCTAAGAAAGCATATCTAGAGAGTTGAGAGTAAAATGGTGGTAAGTAGAGGCCAGGGAAGACAGAGGATGGATAGATATTGGTCATTGGTACAGGATTACTGCTAAGTAAGAAGAAGTTTTGTTGTCCTATTGCACAGCAGTGTAACTATAGTTAACAATGGTATATTGGATATTTCAAAATAACTAAAGAAGGGCCGGGGATTTAGCTCAGTGGTTCCGGTGCTTGCCTTGCAAGCACAAGGTCCCAAGTTCGATCCCTGGTACCAAAAAAAAAAAAATAACTAAAGGAGATTTTTTTAATGTTCTCACCACAAAGAAATGATAAATAGTTAAGGTAATAGATCACTAATTTGATACACTGATTTGATAATTACATTATGGATACATATATCAAAACATCACATGATATCCCCATACATATGTAACAAGCATGATGTATCAATCAAAATAAATCTTAAAAATCAGAAAAAAGAAAATAGAACTAATTAGACAGAAATATTTCCTGTGCTTTCTACATGCCAAGAGACTCACTCAATCATTATAAAATCCTTGTGAATTAGATATTATGAATTAGATATTATGATCCCTACTTATTTACAGGTGAAAAAGCTGCAGGCCAGAGGTCAATTTGCCTCAAGTTGAACAGCCAGGAAAGGATGGAATTGAAATTTAACCCAGGTCAGTCTGTTTCCAAACTCTTTCATGAAAGCTGGCCATACTTGATCTTGGTATTAATGACGCTGAATTGATAGAGAACCTGTTGTTATAAAAAAATTAAATTAAATGGTTCCTACAAGATAGTGTAGTCACAAATTTGGAGAAAAGAGATCTATTATGCAATTCATAAAAATGTGTTGAGGGCCGGAGATTTAGCTCAGTGGTTCCACTGCCAGCCTCGCAAGCACAACGTCCCAAGTTCAATCCCCAGTACCAAACAAACAAACAAAAAAATGTGTTGAAAATCTACTAAATGTTACCAGAACACTGAATTCCAACCCTTAAGATTCAAGCCAAGTGTTATAGTCATTCTATAGTCCTTCCTAATATGGCTTTCTTGTACTATGAATTATGGTTCTTGTATTGTCAGAAAAGAGGTTTAGTAGATTAGGATGAAGAAATAATTGTGTACATTTTATTTATATAAAATTTTCTCTAAATCCAATCTCCTTACAATCAATCGATTCATCTTTCATGGCCTTTTTAAGAGCAAAGCTTTTGTGTTCTCCCTCACTTCTCTCCTCTGGCTTTTTTTCAAAGTGTTTTTCCAGTCCACTTACAGTTCAGAGCAGATGTAGATACTGGCCTTTTCCCAGAGTCTTGCTGCTAAACCATGACTCCACCATTCCCCACAGACTTACTAGTGCTGAAGTAGAAAATGACTTCAACCCACAACAGAATCTGTGTTACTGCCAACCCAATTTAAGCCCAAAGGAGTCAGTTCTATTTGCAGCAGTCTTTTATTTTATTCCCAGTTCATGCTGAGAATGTATAGTACATCACATTTTGATGACTTATAAAGTATATCTTCAGGCCTCTCTCTCCTCACTAACCCAACACTGTCATTTGTCAATTCCCAGACTTGAGCAGAAAAAGGAAAAAGTCTTCAGAAAACCTGAGATATGCAATATATCAAGAGTATCTAGAGTTGGCTACCATGCAAATCAACATGAACTCAAAGAAAAAAGAAAATCATCTTTAAGAGAATAACTGACAAACATTTAAAATACAAATAAAGTTAGAGGATATGACTCAGAAGACTGAACAGCACAACTTTGGGTTATTCATACATACTAAAGGCAGCTGTATCATTTCCCCATTACTGACGAATACAAGAAACTGTATGGTGTTGATAAAGAGCCGATGTGAAAGGGGACAGCTGTCAGTAACCCAGCCCTTTATTACAGTAAACTACTCTAGAAAAACCCCAGCTCAAAATACTGCACCATCCAGGAACACAAAGAAACTGAAAAATATTGTTACCACCTTTAATTCCAGAACATTTAGAGAATATTTGCAGTACCACACAGAACTCTGATGGCCAGTTTGGAAGCTCAAGAACCTATCTGTTCAGTAGTCTTTTTCTTCAGTATATTTCAGTTCTCTGAGCTATGGCATTCCTCAAAAGAGGCTTATCAACCTCATTCACTTATTCATTCACCAAGTATGTGCTGAGTTCCTACCATTGATGAAGCATTGTAGATGACACAGGACATAGACTGTTGAACTAGAAAGACAAGGGCCTCACTACCGTGAAGCCTTCACTCCAAAGTCATACTCCTTATGTCCCAGGGAGTAAATTTTAAGCAAGTCATCTATTTCATCAGTGTAGAAGATGCTCAGTGCTCACAAGTGATTTTTCAGAGTGAATGTGTTTTACTACCGGTATCAAGCTTTTTCTTCTCCAACGGATCCTTCTGTATTTTAGCCACAGAATATATGGTAGTAAATGATACTTTAAAAAAATCAAAAGTAATGAAAACTTGAACTTTGGGGAGATTCGTTTATTATTCTAAAACTGTGCTAAGCTTGCCCTACCTGAAAGTCTCTGCTGAGTGAAAATGTAAGACTCCATGGAACACACATCTACCAAGCATGTGATGCGATAGTCTTCGATATATGTAACTCTAAAGAAACTCTGACAAATTATCACATAAGGGTAGGCATGTGAACTGTCTAAGAAGGAGATCTAAGCAAATAAAACAAAATAATAACTCTCTTGTAAGGGATGTTGGACTGCAGCTCACCCTTTGCATAGGTGAGGAAACAGACTGCCAAGGGATAGAGCAATTGGCTCTAAAGCATAGAATTCAGGAAAGGGAAGGAACTCACTGAGGAATGGGGTTGAGCGCTTTAAGTAACAGTGATGAGCACTAGATTTCAGCACCTCATCTGTAAAAGCTCACTTCCTCTACATGGAGAAAAAGTTAGGAAAGAAAAACTAGAGAAAGTAGCGACGAGCCAAGCCTCAGCTGAGAACAACAGGAAGCAGCAGCAAAATGAGTGTCATTGCGGCTGCTTCTTATGGCTGACGGTGAGGACCCAGCGGATGCCAGGAAATGCAAATGGGTCTATGAAGGCAAGAAACAGAAACCAGGATGTCAGGCTCTGCAGATGCAGAAGTGAATAAGGCGAGAGTTCTGAAGAAATCTTAGTTTAGAAGAGGAAACAGACTAAAAAGGGACAAGAGTCAAAATGAGGAACACAGGGAGCCACAAGGGAAGCAGGTGATTAATTCAAATAGCACAGGCATCCTAGAGGAGGGATTATCCTTGGGGCATTGAATAAATAGGAATTTTCCTGGTAGACAAGAGGGGGAAGAGCATTGCATTCCCACAGGAAAAGAGCATTGGAGAATACCGTCCACTGAGACCATGTATTATAGCTGAAGCTTAATCATCAAGGGGGGAAAACAGTAGGAGATGAATTTGTAGAAGAAGGTAAAGACTTTGGATATTACTCTGAAGAAAGCTAGTGAAGCACTTTCTTTTATTTAATTTTATTTTGAAAATCATTTTAAGCTTACCGGGAAGTTGCAATCCTAAAGAACATGACATACAACACTTGCTTACCATTCACCTACTGTTAATATTTTGCCCCATTTATAACACTCCCACTTTCGCTCCCCCACATGTATATAACTTTTGAACCCATTGTAAGTAAAAAATTAATCATTAGTGTGAGGACACTGTCACATTTGTACTTCAGAATAATCAGGCTAGGGTGTAGCTCAGTGGCAGAGCACCTGCATAGCATATGTGAGGCTGTACGTGAAATCCCCAACTCTGGAAAAAAGAAAAATGAACAAAACCAACAACCATTCTCATGAAGGCAGGGAGATCTTAAGGGATATATATTACAGGTCTGGAAGTAAAATAATGGATTAAATGAGGGGAGAGTAAGTGGTGATGAGGAGGAAAGAGTGTGTTCAAGAAAGAAACAATCACTGCCCATTGGACATTGTATCTGAGGGCCAGGGGAGAAGAGAGTGGAACTCAAGTTTTTGCACAGGGAACTGAGTGGTTGGAGGCCCTCTCAAGACAGACAATAATCATAATAGCACAAGAGCATGCAAAAATGTATATGGAATGATAATTATATGCTAGGCACTGTTCCAAATGCTTTAAATATATTAACTCAAACTCCCCAACAATCTTATGAAGTTAATTCTCTTATTAATTTCACTTTACAGATGTTGTAAGATAATGCAGTCAGTTTTTGAAAGTAAACATAGTATAATCTTTCTAGAAGCTTTTTTAAAAAGAGCAAAAGAAATATGGGCCATAGGTCAAAGACTTAGCTTAGAAAATTTGATGCATTTGACCTTCACTCACACAGGAGATATCTTGCTCCTCTCCAGACCTCCAACCTGACCTTGAATGCTGAAGATAACACTAATTTTATACACACTTTTATATGTCTGTAATATTAAAGATTACATGCATATCATATTAAATAACAGAGCTTTAGCTCTGTTAGGGAAAAAATTAAGCCCAAAGTCCTGAAGAGTGAGAAATACTTTTAATCACCATTTTTTTCAAATTAAATGGGAAATGAACTTTATTTCTACTTTACTATTCAAAATGGTATTAAATCACTGAAATGAAAATTAACATCTCTCAGGCGCCCCCTTGTGGCCTTTCCTAATGATTCCCCAAAATATATTTTTATTAGCCATAATGATCACATGCATCATAGCACCAATGATCACATGTACCTGTATATAATATACCTCAATTCTTATTTTTCCCCATTCCCCTCTCCTCCCTTCAACTCTTCTTCCCCTCTCTACTTAAAATAGTTTTGTTTGAATTTTTTCCTTCTGTTCTCTTTTTTTTTTTTTTTTTTTTTTGGTTCCAGGGATTGAACTCAGGACCTTGCGCTTGAGAGGCAGTCGGTGGAAACATTGAGCTAAATCCCTGGCCCTGTTCTCTCTTTTTAAAATTTATTTACCCTTCTTCCTCTTCCCCATCTCCCCTCCCATTTGAACATATTCTTCCTATCTCCCAATATTTATTCTCCATTTTTCTCCTTATTTACATTTGGATTTCTCACAAAAGAGAAACAATGCAATATTTAAACTTGTGTGTCTGATTTACTTCAATCAAAATTATGGTCTTGTGGTGCATCCATTTACTTACCAATGACTCAAGTTTATTATTCTTTATGCCAGAGTAGCACTCCATTGCATATACATACCACATTTTCTTTATCCACCCATCTGTTTATGGGTATATGGGGAGTTTCCGAGATTAAGCTATTATAAACTATGTTGCCATAATCATGGGTATGCATATATCACTGTGATATGATGCTTTTAACTCTTTTGGGAAGATACCTAGAAGGGGAACAACTAGGTCAAATGGAACTGCTAGTTTTAGTTTTTTGAGGAATCACTATACGATTTCCATAGCGGTTGTAGCAATTTACATGCCCACCAACAATGGAGAAGAGGTCTTCTTCCCCCACAGCCTCACCAGCGTTTTCTATTGCTTGATTTCTTGATGATGATAGCCATTCTTCCTGGAGTGAGATGGAACCTCAGTGTTGTTTTAATTTTCATTTCATGAATGACCAATGATGTTGAACGTTTTCTTCAAATATTGATTTGCTGCTTATGCTTTTTCATCTGAGAAGTGTGTATTCTTTTCAGATTTTCATTTTTGGATTGGGTCTTTAAATTGGGGGGGATCTGATTTTTTGAGTTCTTTATATATTCTTTATATTAGTTCTTTGTCTGAGGAGTAGCTGGCAAAATTTTTTCCCATTTTGTGGGTTGACTCTTCACTATGTTGGTGGTATCTTTTGCTATGCAAAAGCAGTTTAAGTTGATGCAATCCCAGTTATTGATTCTTTGTAATATTTCCTGTGCAATTGGGGTTTTGTTCATAAAGTCTTTGCCCACACCTATGTCTTTAAGGGTTTAACCTATTCTATCTTTCAGCAGGGTAAGTGTGTCTGTTTTAATATTTAGATCTTTAATCCACTTTGGTTTTAGTTTAGTGTGTAGTGACAGATATGGGCCTAGGTTCAATCTTCAGCACATGGAAAGCCAGTTTTTCCAGCACCATTTATTAAAGATACTATCTTTCTTCCAGTGAAAGTGTTTGGCCCCTTTGTCAAAGACAAGGTAGCTGAGTGTGCTTGGAGTTGTTTCTGCATCTTCTATTTTGTTTCATTGATCCTCAAGTCTGTTTTTTGTTTCTTTGGAATTTCTGTTTGTTTTGTTTTATTTTGCTAGTTTCATGATGTTTTTATTATGGTAGCTTTGTAGTATAGCTTCAAATTGGGGACTGTGATGCCCCCTGCCTTGCCCTTGCTTTTGCCTACAAATGTGTTTGCTGTTCTAGGTCTCTCCTGGGTCCATATGAATTTTAAGATTTTTTTTTTTAGTTCTGTGAGGTATGCTATTAGTATTTTGATTGGAATTGCATTAAATCTGTACAACAGTTTTGGAAGCATGACCATCTTTGTTATATTGCTCCTGTATATCCAAGAACAGGGGATATCTTTCCATTTTGATATCCTCTTCAATCTCCTTCTTCAGAGTACTGTAGTTTGGAATGTAAAGGTCTTTCAGTTCCTTCATTAGATTGATTCCTAAAAGTCATGTTTCCCTAATTATTCTCTCAGTGAGTTTGCTATTCATGTACTAGAAGGCTATTGATTTTTTAGTGTTGACTTTCTATCCTGATATGCTGCTGAATTCAGTTGTTAAATCTGGGAGATTTTTGATGGGGTTTTGGGGATCTTCTGTGTATTGTATCATGTCTTCATGATTCACCAATAATTTTATTTCTTCCTTTCCTATCCATATTCCTTTTATTTCTTTCTCTTATCTAATTGCTCTGGCTAGTGTTTTCAGGACTATATTGAATAGGAATGATGATAGTTGGTATCTTTGTCTTGTTCCTGACTTTAGAGTGAAAGCTTTCAGTTTTTGACTATTTAGTATGATGTTGGCTGTTGGTTTGTCATAGATGGCTTTTATCAGATTGAGATAAGGTCTTTCTATTCCAATTTTATGTAGTTTTTTTTTTTTATCATGAATAGGTGTTGGACTTTGTCAATGGTTTTTCTGCATCTATTGCGATAATCATGTGGGTTTTGTCCTTGGTTCTGTTAATGTGGTGTATTACATTTATTGACTTGCATATGTTCAATCATTCCTTGGGCTGGGGATTTAGCTCACTGGCACCCTGCCTGCCTCGCAAGTGCAAGGCCTGAGTTAGATCCCTGGTGCCAGAAAAAAAAAAAGTCAAACTATCCCTGCATCCCTGGGATGAATTCTACCTGGTCATGGTGTATAATCTTGATGATTTGCTGCATTCTGTTGGCCACTATCTTACTGAGTATTTTTGCATCTATGTTCATTAAAGAGATTGGCCTGCAGATCTCTCTTTTGGTTAGGTCTTTCTCTGGTTTTAGAACTAGGGTAATGCTTACCTCTAGGAATGGCTTTGGGAGTATTACCTTCCTTTCAATTTCATTAAATTTTGAGGAGTAGCAGCATTAAATCTCCTCTAAAGTTCTTGTAGAATTCAGCAGGGACTCTGGCAGAACCTGGGCTTTTCTTTGTTGGTATTTCTTCTTCTTCTTCTTCTTCTTCTTCTTCTTCTTCTTCTTCTTCTTCTTCTTCTTCTTCTTCTTCTTCTTCTTCTTCTTCTTCTTCTCCTTCTTCTCCTTCTCCTCTCCTTCTTCTCCTTCTTCTCCTTCTCCTTCTTCTCCTTCTTCTCCTTCTTCTCCTTCTTCTTCTTCTTCTTCTCCCTCTTCTTCTTCTCCTTCTTCCTCCTCCTCCTCCTCTTCTTCTTCCTCTTCTCCTTTCTCTTCTCCTCCTCCTCCTCCTTCTTTTTCATTGACTGATGTTGAATTATTTAGAATTTTTATACCTTCTTGATTCAGTGTTGGTAATTTATATGTATCTAGGAATCTTCAGAATTTTCCATCTTATTAGAGTATAGGTTCTCAAAATAGGTACTAATGATCTTTGGGATTTCTTCAAGATCTGTTGTGATTTTGCCCTTTTCATTCCTAATTGGATGGATTTAGGTCTTTTCTTTCCTTGCTTGGATGAGGCTGGCTAAGGGTTTGTCTATCAAATCTTTCAAAGAACCAACTCTTTGATTCATTCATCCTTTGTATTGTTTTCTGAGTCTCAATTGCATTAATTTCTGCTCTGTTCTTTATAATTTACTTCCTCATATGAGCTTTGGGTTTAAATTGTTCTTTTTCTAGAAACTTGAGGTTCAAAATTAAGTTAGTTATTTGAGATTGCTCTGTTTTTCTGATGTAGTAATTCGCCACTATAAATTTTCCTTGTAGGACAGTTTTGATTGTGTTGCATAATTTTCAATATGTCTTATTGGCATTATCATTTAATTGTAGAAACTGTCTAATTTCTTCTTTCATTTCATCTGTGACCCATTGGTTGTTCAGGAAGATATTATTTAATTTCCATGTGTTTATGCAGTTTTTGTGTTTTCTTTTGCCATTTGTTTTCAATTACATTGAACTATCATCTGATAATATGCATGAGATAATTTCAGTTCCTTTACATTTACTTAAGCGTATTCAGTGAGCTAGTATGTGGTCTATTTTGGAGAAAGTCCCATGTGCTGCCAAGAAGAATATACATTCTGTTGTTGGGTGCAATATTGTGTAGTTAATCTTCTAAACACACTTGTTCAAACGTTTGGTTCAGCTCTGATATTTCTTTGTTGATTTTTTTTGTCTAGTTGATCTATGAATTTGTGATAGTGGGGTATGGAGGCCTCCATCACAACTGTATTAGTGTTTATCTGATTTTTCATATCCATTAGTGTTTGTTTTATATAGTTGGGTGTGCCAGTATTTGGTGCATAGATATTTATGAGTTATCTCTTCCTCTTGGATTGTTCCCTTGACAAGTATATAGTGACCTTCTTTGTCTCTTCTGGTCAATCTTGGCTTGAAATCCACTTTGTCTTCAAATAGAATAACTTCCTCTGTTTCTCCAGGTTCCCATTGCATAGAATAATGTTTTCCATTCTTTGACTTTCAGTCTATGAATTTCTTTTTCAGTTAAATGTGTTTCTGGTATGCAGCATATTGTTGGATCTTGTTTCTTGATCCCTTCTGCCAATCTATTTCAACTAACTGGTGAATTGAGACCATGCATATTGATGATTATAACTGATAGGTATTGATTTGTCCTTGTCATTATATTATTTTCCTGTTGTTGGTTCCTTTTTTTTCCTTTATATTTAATTGCTTACCTGGTGGATTCATTCTATTGGGAATCTTGGAATTGTTGCCTTCATTGTCTTTTTCTAAAATATCCTACATAACTTTTTAAAGTGATCATTTTGTGGTCATGGATTTCTTCAGGTGTTCTTTAGCACGAAAGTATCTTATTTCTCCATCAATCTTAAAAGATTATTTTTCAGGGTACATTAATCTGGGCTGGAGGTTCTTTTAGAGCTTGAAATACTTCACTCCAAGCTCTCAACTTGAAGGTTTGTGTTGAGAAAGTCTGCTGTGATTCTGATGGATTTTCCTTTGTAGGAGATTTGTTTCTTTTCTTTAATTTAGCTTTCAATATTTTGTTCTTGTGTTGAATTTCTGGTATCTTGACTATTATATACTCTGGCTTAGTTTTTTTTCTGATCATGGCTATTTCAGTTCTATGTGCCTCGCTTAACTGTATGTCAAATTTTTTTTCCATACATGGAAATTTCTCTGCTATTGCTTCTGTGAATAGTTTTTTTATGTCCTTTATGCTACCTTCTGAGTTTTCATTAATTCCAATTAATCTTATATTAGTTTTCTTTGCATTGTCTAGCAGTTTTTGGATTGACTTCTTGTTGTATTCATGCTATTATTAAGAAGTCTTTCATTTGGTGATTGTCAACCACAGCCCTGCCTTCAATAGCTGATATTTTATCTGCACGTTGGTTGATTCTGCTGCATATACTTTCTTTTTTCTTTTTTCCCATTAAGTTTATTGGTACATTTTAGGTATAAAATACATTTACATACATCATTGGGATCTTGTACCATTACATGAGTATCTTGGTTCTTATTTTTTTTCCCCTTCCCTTGCCCTCCCTTCACCCCCTCCACCCTTCCCTATTTGCAAAGATTTTGTTTCCATTTTTTCCTTTTCTCATATTTTTTCTTTTCCCTTTTTTCCTTTCCCCTACCCCTCCCACTTCCCCTGCTCCTTTAGACCTTTTCTTCCTATTACACAATATCAATTATACATTTTTTAAATTAAAATATTAAGATCTAGGAAATATTACCACAGATTTTACAGAATTTAAAAGGATATAGAAAGGATATTTCAAAAATCTGTTTTGAAATAAATTTGACAACTTCTAAGAAGTACCTTCGAAGACAAATTAATGAAACTAACTCTGGAGGAAATATAAAATTTTAATAGCATCTATTAAAGAAAGTATATTCCTAGCTTGAAAACCTACATATATGACAACAACAGGCTCATATACATTTTAACTGATAATTATATCAAACATTTAAAGCAGAAAAAAAAAAGGAACACTTCTCCCCTCATTTTAGGAACTCAACATTGTGCTAATCCTAAAACTGGATAAAGATAATAGAAGAAAAAAGTATGACCACAGATAGAAATTTGTTTAACAAAACAAACTATTAGAAGTCAGATCTGGCAGGATGTAGAAAGTGGTTTTATTATAGGAATGGCAGTGTTGGTTCAGCATTGGAAGATCCACCCACAAAAGTCATCATTTTAACAGAGGAAAGGAAAAAGCCATATGATCCTGTCAGTAATTGGAGAAAAAGTATTGGACTAAATTCCCTAGCTGTTCATGGTAAAAGCTATCAGGAGACTAGAAGTAGAACAGAATCTTCTCAACAGATTAAAGACATGTACTCCATACTTCCAGCGAGAACGCCTTATATGAATGGAGAAGATACAATGCTTTCTCCTTAAGGTGGGGAACAAGAACAGATATGCTTACTCTTTATCTGTCCATTAAACTTTGAAACATAGGTCCAAACCAAAATAGTCTGGCAATAAAATGACACAATTAGGATAGAATTGGCAAGGTAGAAGTAAAATCTTTATATGTAGATGAAATGATCATCTACAGAGAAAATACTAAGAAATCTCTAGGAGCCCCTAGAACTTGTATTTGAATTTAGCAGGATTAGAAAACACAAGGTATATATAAAAATTCAGGTCTGTGTATACTTGCTATAAATGAAGAACTGGATATTGAAATTTAAAAGTTATGTGGGAGTACAAAGGACCTAGAAAAGTTTAAAAAAAAAAACAGTGTTGGAAGATGTTTAGTACCTAATTTTAAGACTTCTTCTAAAGCTACAGTAATCAAGGCAGTTGTTGGTGTAAGGAAAGATATATAGATCATTGGAATAAAACAGAGAATCTAGAAATAGAACCACACGTATATGGTCCACTGAGTTTTGAAAGATTAGTTAACATTAACATTTTATAGAATATAAACTCAATTTAAGAGCAGAGGAAAAGATAGCGTTTTCAGCAAATGTCACTAGAACACCTGGTATCTGTCTATAAAAAATTAACCTCAACCCTTTATTTCCATACATAAAAATAACTTGAAGGGATCTATGAACCTAAATATGAAAGCTTAAAAGTATAAAACTTTAGAAAGAAATTATAAGGGAAAATGTTTATGAATTTAGGGTAGGCAAGAACTTCCTAGGATACAAAAAACATGATGTATAAAAGAAAAAAAAATGATAAAGGAGATTTCATCAAAATTTAGAACTTTAAATGACATCATTAAAATGAAAAGTAGTCCTTAAACAGACCATATTTACAATGCATATAACCTATGACCAGACTATATAAAGAACTCTTACAGCTCATTAATAGACAACTCAATTAAAAAGTAGACATAAGAAGGTGATAAATAGCCAGTACAGCACAAGGAAAGGTGTGCAACACTAGAATCAGAAAAATACTAATCAGTACAATAACAAGACTGAATTATACACTCATTAGGGAGATGAAGTTAAAAGTTTTAAAAGCCTTGTCATGACTTTTTCTTTCTGTTGGATTCTCCCCCTTTGTGTTTAATTTATCACGCTCAGTGGATTCATTCTTCTGGGATTCCTGGGGTCCTGATCCTCATTGCCTTTTCCTAGGATATTGTCTAAAATTTTTTGAAGTGCTAGTTTGGTATTCATGAAGCTCCTGAGGTGCTCTTTATCATGTAAGTATTTTATTTCTCCATCAAGTTTATAGTTTTGCAGGGTACATCAATCTGGGTTGGAGGCTGTTTTCCTTTAGGGCTTGGAATACATCACTCCAAGCTCTTCTTGCCTTGAGGGTTTGCATTGAGACATCTGCTGTGATTCTGACGGGCTTTCTTTTGTATGTGATTTGTTTCTTTTCTCTCACTGCTTGTAGAATTTTGTTCTTCTGTTGGATTTCTGGAATCCTAACTATTGTATGCCTATGTGTAGATTTTTTTTAATCAAGGCTATTTGGAGTCCTATATGCCTCACTTATCTGTATGTCAAGTTCTTTTGCCCTGCTTGGGAAGTTTTCTGCCATCACTTCTGTGAACAGTTTTTTAATGTCATTTGTACTCTCTCCTCTTTCTTCATTGACTCCAATCGGTCTTATGTTATTTTTTGCATCGTCTAGCAGCTGCTGGATTGATTTCTCTTGTTCCCTTACAATTTTAAAGCAATTTTTCTTTTCCTGGTCACTAATTGCAATCTTATCTTCTATATCTGAAATTCTATCCTCACATTGGTTCATTCTGCTGTGCAGAATTTGGATGGAGTTTTTAATCTCCTGGAAATCTGTTTGGATCTGCTTTATGGATTCCATTTGTTTCCTATGTTGGGATTCCATCATGTTCCTCAGATCCTCTATTCTTTTATGTGTGGGCTCTCCAGGTTTATTAATCATGTCTTGTACTATGAGCACAATCTTTGGTGTTATCTGAGTAATTATTTCTGATTTCATTTTTCCCAGATCCTCTTTTGTTGCCAGTTCAGACAGTCCAGGTGGTTGAGTATCAGATTGTTCCATCTCATTTCCCTTTGGGGTTCCTGTAGGCGATCCAGAAGTCTGTTTTTGAGGCTTGTTTACATGTCTTCTCATTTCCATGGGGTGGGAGGTGCTTCTGGCACCCACACAGCTCACCTTCTCTGCCCTAGGAGCTTGGGATGGTAGTGGGGGAGCTTCCTTCCAGCTTCTGGGACCCGCTCACCTCAGAAGCCATTCTGCCCATACTCCAAATCTAGTGTTAGACTGTGGGGGAAAGTACAAGATAAGAGCTCTCTCCCAATTCTGGCTATACTTCTTATGCTTCAGTCTTTAGAGTGTTGGCCTCAGTTTTCTCACCAAAAAAATGGAACTAATAACTCGAACTTCACAGGGTTGCTGTGAGGATAAAATAGGATAAATATACACCAAGTACTTGGGAAATAGCTAAGGACATGTTAATCTTCTTTCCTGTCATGACAGAAATAGGTAAGAATGAGTGCTCAAAATGGCATACAACTATCACCATTATTTACAAACTACATTTAAGTCTGTGCAGTATTGTAGTTACTCATTATTTTATTTGAGAGGTATTCATTGACTGGCTACTTGTACCAGATATTTTGATGACAGATAAATAACTTCAGCCTCACAGATAAAAATGGTGTCTGTTCCAACCTCAGGGATAGAGCTAAGGGAGAAGATTCTGACCCAAGCCACACACTCCATAAGAATGGAGGTACAGAAAACAAGAAAAATATTTAATAAATAATGACAATGTGACCCTTGGCGCCAACATGGTACTTAAGGCCATTCATACTCTCTGCCATCCACTGAGTCATTGCTAAATGGGGGAAACATGAGTTCCTGAAGCTACCTAGAAGGCTGGTTATGTCATCTCTGGCTGAAATGGATCCCGAAATATATGTCATCTCCAGGGTGGGGAGGGAGAGGTTTTAACTCCTGGGAAGTGAGTAGTACTTTGTTCCAGTTTACAAAAAAAAAACAAAAAAACCCAGATCTATTAGACTCCATTACCAGAAACTGCCTCCTGAATGACTTAAGAAGAGCTAAGGAAACAGAATACATATTTTTAATTGATTTTATCTTTCTTTGAGCTGAGCTTCATGCTGCCTAATAAATTTTTAAATCCCAGAGAGTTTGTTGCATTCAGAGCAACTCCAAAAATGATGTTCTAATTTGGGATGTCACAGGCATCATAGCCATAAATCATCACAAATGAAATAGTTGCTTTGACTAATTGTGGGCAATGTGAAAGGATGTCCTCTTTGTCCTTCTCATCTGCTTTCCCCTTCTTCACTTTATTGGGTATCAGTTCTCAAAATTAGGGATATGAATCCAATACATCTTCCTATTAATAATTCAGATGTAAGGTCAGAGAAGTACCATAGGACTTTGGAGCTGGTGACTGCAGCTCAGTTATTGCCTGCATTGCTCAAGGTCACATATCTTAGCTCAGTGGTTCTCAAACTTCAGTGGTCATCATCTGGAGGCTTTGTTAAAATACAGATTACTGTATTTTAATTCTCAGCATAGGAGTTTCTGGTCTTATATGTATGGAGTAGGGTGTTTAAAAATTTGCATTTTTAAAAGTAAGTTTCCAGGTGTTCCTGATGCTTCTGATCCAGGAACCATAACCTCAGAACAGACTCTTAGTTAATTAATTGTAAGACAAGATATAGAGTCTAACCCTCAAGTAATCCAGTACTTTTTCCAAAGTACTGTTCTCTAGAGTACAGACTTCTATTTGTTTGTTTATTATTTGCAGTACTGGCAACTGAATCCAGGGTCTTGCACATGGTTGCCAACCACTCTACCACTATGATACAGATTTTATGCTAAAGTTATGGAAACCATATCTGCACCTCTGTAATAAGGAGATTTTTTTTCTGCACTAGACATCCTGAAAGGGGAGAGTATCATTTTAGCTCAAGCTAAAAGCATGAGATTTGCAGACAGATATGAGTATGGAATCAGGCAATCTATAGTTTGACTTTGTGATTTAGGGTTAGTTATATAATTTATTTGAGCCCTAGTTTCTTCATTGGTAAATTAGAAATTATTAGTTCCAAAGATCTGAGACTAGTGAAAACGAGTCCAAGATCAAAAAAAAAAAAAGAGTCCAAGATCTGTTTGACATACTTGTAGTTATGAGAGTGTAAGCATTTAATTAAAAGAACATCTAATTTAGGTTGTTTTTTGTTATTGTTGTTGCTTGTTTGTGTTTTTACTTTTCAGATGTGGAAATGAAGGTCTGGGGGAAGTTGTCTTAGCCAACATCTCATGACATAGGACATTATGAAGACCAGAATCTGGCTTTTTAAAAAAAATATCCCTCATGCTGCAATTGAGTTCAGCACTGCTAAGCAAGTGCTCTATGTTACACCCCAAAGTCTTTTGATGGGATTTGCTTTGCTTTAAACCATCACATTTGATAACTATTTCCAAACTAGGCACTTCCAAACTAAACATTTTAGCAGTAAAAGTCAATTTATTGGAAAAAAATAGGATTATAGCTGGGTCCAGTGGTGCATACCTATTATCCCACCACTGAGGGAGGTGGAGGCATGAGGATTCCAAGTTCAAGTCCTGCCTGGGAAAATTAGTGAAACCCTGTCTCAAAATAAAAATTAAAAAGGCTGGGATTGTATCTTAGTGGCAGAACACCCCTAGCCTCTATCTCCCCTACAGCAAAAATAAAATAAAATAATTTTAAATGTAGGCTTATGACAAGCATGTTACAGAGCCACATTAACCAAAATCTATGATTTAATCTACTTTTAAAAATACCATACCACACATGATGTTGGTAAACATTATTAGTGGTGTCAAAGAACAAAATTACAAGCATTTTATTTAGAGATCTTAATTGGCTTTGTTTTCAAACCTAAAATTTGCAACATATTTTCCATAACATAGAATGATTATCCTGACAGGATGACCAGAGGAGGTTGGTTTTATAGGCATAGAAGGGCTGGGAAAAGCAGGAACAAAGAGTAGACTGGTCATTTCACAGTTACGTTTCTCATAAGGTAGGGACAGGCAGATACAATGATAGAAAGCTGATTGTTTAAACTGTTGTGTAAGGATTAAAGCAGGGAAACTTCATTATCATGTGGCTGAAACTGGCCATTTGGGAAATTTGGTTGTTATTTCTCATTTGTTTGGTTCCTTGGATGGTCAGCTAACAACTTAGATTTAGTTTGACATTTAGTATGAGGGATCCTCTTTTGTATTTCAGTCTGGTCTACTGGGGCCTGGTACAATTTAGTCCAAAACAATGACCTTCTATAATTATTCTTTATCAGTTGGAAGACAATAAAGAATTTATTCTGCTTATTCCTAACTACCAAAAGAAAACTTATAAGAAGTCTCCAAAATTTATTTTTCTTTTTTGGTACTGGGAATCGAACTCAGGACCTTGCACTTGCCAGGCAAGCACTGTGCTGCTGAGCTAAATCCCTGGCCCCAAAATTTATTTTTCTTCCAGGTGGATTTAAAAAAAAAAATCTTCTGTTTTGCAAAAAGAGTATGACATTTTATTTATTTATTTATTTATTTATTTATTTGGTATTAGAAATGATTGCATCTGAGAAAGACAAGATTAGAGGATGGGAAATCAATTTCCACATGAAGAAAAAGGTTTTATATGTATTAGTAAAAGGAAAGTATTTTTGTTTTGTTTTGTTGAGACAGAGTCTCACTATATAGCTTGGGCTGACCTACGTAGCCCACTTGAAATTCCCCTGCATCAGCTTCCTGAGTGCTGCGCTTACAGACATGTGTCACTGTGCCAGGCCTCAAAAGTAAATGTTTCAAAGGGGGAAAAGGCAACTCAAAGATTTCCCTTAAGATGTACCTGTTGTATTTGTTTGAGGATGTATAAAAATGAGAGTATTCTAGCCAGGTCTGGCGGCACAGGACTATAATCCCAGCACTCAAAGACGCTGAGGCAAGAGGATCAAATATTCAAGTCTAGCCTGGGCAATTTAGTGGCTTAGTGAGACCCTATCTCAAAATAAAAAATGAAAAACGGGCTGGGAATGTAGCTCAGTCCAAATGCCCTGGGTTTGAGCCCAAGTACCTCACCCCATTCAAATTGGTGTGTTCTACAGCCGGTTAAAACTCTTCATCTAGTAACATGGTTCCTGGGATGCATCAGTATTCAGAGGTCTGTTCAACTGTGCAAATGCTAATGGCAGAGAGGAAGATGGAGATCAGGACTCTCAGTCCTGGTTCTGTGCTTTTGACACTGTGACCAGCTAATCATCATTTTGTGTTTTTATTTTAATATTTTGATGAAGCCAAGAAATAAAGGGTCAGTGTTGGGTATTAAGACATCATGATGGGGACTTCTGGGAAGATGGTGGAGTGGTGAGCAGCAGAGAAAGAGCTTCTCTGAGATTTGGTGTCCTTACACTGGAATATAGCAGCTCGAGGAGGCAAAGGAGGAGGGAAGTGGGTCCCTGGGACCCAGGAAGGAGCTGAGGTGAGAATTGAAGTCTATAGGGACAGTGAAGAGAGAGACGTTAAGAAAGAGGAGGGAGGTACCAAGCAGCACTCTCTCAGAGCCCGGACTCTCCATGAGGGAACAGCAGGCCAAAACTGCAGACACATAGTGACTACTGACAACCCCAGAGGCCTCCATGGAGAAAAGCACCAGTGGATCAGAGCAGTGGACGCACCAGACTGCAGTGGCTGGTGAGTTAACCGGATTCAAACCTCACCAAGGAGAGGGTGATTGGCTGCTAGCCATCTTGGAGAAAGGCCAACTGAGCTTGGAACTCAAAACAGCTGCAGGCAGACTCCAGCTAGTGGCTTCCGGTGCCTCAGTGCAGGTGCTGAGTTCAAGTCAGTAGGAGGTCAGGGAGCAGAGTTCAAGCCAGCAGGAGACACATAGACTGTTGTAGGCTCAAGGAAACCAGTTCCAGCCTCATAGCCAGAAACCAGCCTGAACTTCAGAGGAACTAAAGTGGCAGGCTGGCTGGGATTATGCACTACCCCACCGTGAAGCTGCAGGTAGCTTGCTGGGATTAATCACTTTGGCTCTGGACTCTTTTTGCCCACAGTGCCTAACAGTGACAGCAGAGACACACCTTGAATTGGACATTTTTTTTTTTTCTTTCTGTTTTTCTTCCTTTCTAGTTCTTGTTTTGTTCTGTTTCATTTTTTCTCAATTGTTTGAACACTGTTTCTAGTTTTTTTGTTGTTGGTGGTCTGTTCTGCTCTTTTTATTTTTTGCTTTTCTCTTTCCCACACATCTGCTTCACTAGTTTCCTAAAGTTTGTCCTCCAGCCTTGCTTCTGAACTCCTTCCCTTCTTCTATTTCTGTTTTTTACCCCCTAATCCCTTTTAAATCTTCTTGCCTAAGGGGAAAAAGCCTTATTAAAGGCCACACTTTGTCATCTTCTAGGCTGTATTTGATGCTATTGTTATTGTTGATTGTACTATTTTAGCCAAGGTGACATAATTGTTCTAATTAGTTGTTCCTCCTGGTATACCAAGACTGAGACTGCCTAAAGGTCTTTAAAAAAAAAAAACCAAACCTACAAGCCAGTGCCAAAGAACAGGCAGCTGGCCTGTGTAGGCAAAAACTTCTCATCCCCAATAAATTGAAGAGGTAGGATCTTGCAAAAGACTCAAAACCCAAAAGCTAGCTACACTTGGAAGATGCTTCTGAGAAGTAGTCATTTCCTAAGGGTTCTGAATACTAGTAATAAAGCTACTCACCCTAAGCAATTTACAAGCATCAAATCAAACTTTTTTTAAAAATAGAAAATGAGAAGACATTTAAACAAGAAGCAACCCCCACAGACTTTCAGCTCACCAAAGGCAAACCCCAGGGACAATGAAGTGGGACAATCGGAAAGCCACTCACCCGGACTCTCTGATGTGGTAACAGCAGAAGTAACAAAGCAGATGAATGAGGCTCTAGAAAAAAATCAAAGCAGAAATAATGTCTCAGATAACCACAGAGATGGGGGCCAGAATGACAGATACTGATAAAAAAAAATAGAGGAGCTCAGGAATGTGATACAAGCCATGAATGCCCAGCATAGGAAAGAAATGAAATCCATGAAAGATATCATGATGTTTGTGGGTGCTTTCTTATTTTTCTAGGTGTGAGCTAACACACACCTGGGGAAAGGGAAAGGGGATGAAAAAAGGAATTGAGATGAGTTATGACATGTACCAACACCACACAAGGAATTTAAATATTATATACTGCAAACATGTAAGAATAAAAAAATTTAAAAATCCAACTACTTGTTAAAGCTAGTAAGGCAGACTTAACTCAAGACAATCCATGGTGAGAAGTATAGGGATATTGGTGAGGGGTAGCTGGAGTCAACACCAATCCACCAGAGACAAGTGGGGATTTATGCCCAAGGAGCTGGATGGGTGACAATGTGGTAGAAAACTGCTAAGAAGAAAGATCAAGAGTAATAGGTTTCTGATTAAACTGACTTAATAGGATTATTGCTGAAGGCAGGCCAGGATGATAAACTATGGAGGGTGGTCAGGCACCAAGGGTCAGAGGGCAGTTTTTTTTCTACATTTCTACAGATTCAGCAGGGTTCTTGCTCATGCCAGATTCTACAAGGACAAGAGCAGAAAGTCCAAGACTAAGCATCAGGGAGTAGAGAACCAGAGGAGCCTGACTGAAGTTTTGGTCAAAGGAGAGTCTTTGCCACACCAAAACCAACCCTTGGTTTACAGTAACACTAGGACCACTGGTATATTTTAAGAAGTTACTTTGATCTAAGGAACTTAAAGCTCTTATTCTGAGAAGAGAGCTATCCATTAAGAGATGGCTAGTTGGCTAATTAGGAAAAAGACCTCACAACTCTTTGGCTACTCTTTGAAGCTTCAATATCTAGATTCACACAGTGACACAGATATTCTCACATGAGAGGGATTTTCAGTTGCCTTGGAAGGACATATTGATGTGTAACAGATCAGTGTGGGAGGAAAGAATGTGTTCTCAGCAAAGGGGCAGGAAATTGTGCATATATCATGAAACCCATGCCATTTCACAGCCCCTAGCAACTCATAATCCTCACTGATGTGAAGGTCTTGTCCCAGTAAGGGAATGGAAAATCTCTTTAAAAAGCCGCTTTGACCCTGGCTAAACCTTATGAAATATCCTCCTTCTGATGATTTGGAATAAATCAGAAATTAAATTATTTTGAAGTGATGATATAAATTATGTATGAATATCAATTAAATACTCAAGTATAATGAGTTTACAGAATACAAGAGAGTGTTTCTTTTGAGATGCTGCAATACTGCTATTGTTAGGTTCAGGGCCCAGCTGACCTCTCATAGGGAGCTTTTGTGCAAAGTTGAAAAAGGCACCCGCACCCTTACTGGTGAGGCAGCTCTGTGGGTACACAGTTTGACAAGCAGAGCTTGGGCTGGATCTTAGCTCTCTTTTGTCCTAATGGCTGGATGCCTTTGTGCAATGAACAAAGTGTACTCCCTTAAGTGGCAGCCCAATTGCTATTGGAAATGTGTGCCAGTACAAAAGATTTAAAGGCTTGAAGTGCTTTTGTGTGTTGTTAGAGAGTACATTTGAAAAATGTAGAAGTGATTGGCTCCTTCTCTTATTTCAACACAGAATTTATTAGCAAGGAATACAGTGTCAGGCTTGAGAATAACATGAAAGCAACTAGAGCCTTCATGATAGAGCACTGAGATCTTGCCTTGAGAGTATGTTTCTTGAAGAAGCTCAGCTGGTGGAGTCACCCTTCTCAAGCAAGAAGGAAACAACCCAACACTCAGGGAATTTAGATTTCTGGTGCCAGAGGAGTCTTCCACCTGCTGCACTGACATGGGATGGGAAAATTACTGTGTTGGGGTATGGAGTTACAATGCTCTACACCCACCTAAATGGACTGAAAGTTGGGGCGGTAGATATTGGCAATAAAAAGTATATAGGTCTTAATGTTCATTTTCTCTCCAAAAACTACTGCCTTCTTGTGCCTCCACAGAGAGGCAGAACCACAGGAATCTGAGACTTGGTTTCCAGGAAAATGGATACACATCTTCCTATCTCTCCTGCTAACAAAGTCCTGGGGACTTTGTACACAAGAAAGAGAAAAGATAAGCTTAGTCAGAGATCTCAGGACTTAAGGAATGACATGACAACATGGATTTTCTTCTTTCTTTATATAAAATTTTGCCCATGTCCTAAGCCTGAAATTAAACACGGTGGATTAATTGGTCTGGCTGAGGAAACTTGAAGGTGATCCAATATTCAAAGTGTGGCATGGATACTGCTGCTTTCTTTTAGTCAGATATACAGTAAGAATCAGGAGAAAAGAGCAGGGCCAAATGATTAAGTCTGGGTGCTAGATAAGTAGGCAGTCTGAAAATGCTAACTAGCAGAGCCAAAAAAATTTAAAAGCCCCAAGAAAATTCAACTCTCTCTCTCTCTCTGGCTATATGACAAGGAAAAGGGCAGCCTGTCTCTTATGGTTGAGATCTAAAATGTACCCCCAAGTTCTCGTGTGTTCAGAGGTGGAGACTGGTCTGAAGAGGTGGGTCACTGAAGGGCATGACCTGTGAGGGTATATTCATGTCCTTAGCTCCTCCTTTCTTTCTCTGCTTCCTAACTGCCATGATGTGAGAAGCGTTCTCTGCCTTGTCCCTCTGCCATGCCATTTCTGCCTTGGAGCTGGGTGACCATGGCCTAAAACCAGGAGTCAAACTATTCCTCCTTTAAGTTGTGGTTGTCAGGTATTGTGTTCAGCAATGGGAAACTTGACTAATACAAGAAAACTAGTACAGGGAGTGGGGACTTTGCTGTAACTGGACCTGATTATGTAATTCAAAAGCCTTTGGAAATGGTTTGTGGGAGGAGTTTGGAAAGATTTGAAGATGCTGATAAGAGCAGTCTTAGAATACTGTAAGCAGAGCTTGATGTGGAATTTTTGTCAGAGCTCAGACTACAATGATGATAGGAATGCAGATGGTAAAAGCCAAGTTTACAAGGTTTCAGACAGGAATGATGACTCCATTGGCAACTGTGCTAGAGGTCATGTGTGTTTCATTTGTGCAAAGAATTTGTCTACATTTTGCCCATGTCTTAAGACTTTGAGTGAGGCTGAATTTAAACATGGTAGATTAACTGATCTGACTGAGGAAATTTCAAGGCAGCCCAGTATGCAAACTGTGGCATGGGTACTGCTGGCTTCTTTTAGCCAGATATATAGTGAGAATACAGAAAAAATAGTAGGGCTGAATGATTTTAAAAGTTGGAAGATGGGCCAGAAAGGAAGCACCTGCAAAGTTGGGGTCATAGAGAGCATGATTGCTAAAGGAATTAGCATTAAAAAGGCAAGTATTGGGCCAGGGATTTAGCTCAGTGGTGCTGCTGCCTGCCCTGGTAAGCACCAAGTCCTGAGTTTGAGCCTGGGTACAAAAAAAAAAAAAAAAAAGGCAAGTATTTTTGCATCAGAACAATAGGAAAGATGCCTTGAAGGCATCTCAAGAACCAGTCAGGCCCCATTCATCTCAGGTTCAAGGATGGAAAAGGGCAAACTCCTTTGAAAGACTTTGCTTTGAGAAGAAAGTGCTAGGATTCCCTCCTTACTCAGAGCCAACTAGGGAAGTGAATCCTGAACTCAGTCATCCAAGCAATGAGAGGCCTCTGCTGCCATGGCCCATGAGGGTTCAGCTACTGCTCAAGCTGGTGGCAGACCTTGGCATCATTTATGTGGTACATGTTTTTCATGCACACAGAATGCAAGAGTTTGGGGTCATGGAGATTTCCACCCAAATTTCAAAGGAAAGCCTGGGAGGCCAGGAAATGTGCCCCTGACAGGACAGTGCACAAAGCTGTGAGACTGAAGCCAGAGATGCAATGGAGACCCCAGGAAGTTGGAGAGCCAGGAACATAGAATGTCTTTTGAAGAAAGTCAAAGGAAGTGAGCAGACCCAGTTCAAGAGAAAGGCCATGTAATCTGTAAATGGCAATGCTGTAGGGGCAGGGATGTTCAAGCCCGTTGAAATTCACATCTCACCATAACCTTTCCTGGAGGGTGGACACAAAGCTATAAGATTTGATGTTTGCCTTGTTGGGTTTCAATCTAGCTTTGGTTTGATTCTTTTTTATCTCCCTAGTTCTCTCCTTTGGAATGGGAATGTTTCCTCTGTCTCATCATATATTGGAAGTATTTAACTTGCTTTTTGTTTTTACAGGGGCTCAAAGCTAAGAGGGTTGAGTGGGAAGTCTTGAGTCTCAGAGGAGACTTTAGACTTGGATGTTTCAGCAATGCCAGAAGTAGTAAGACTTTGGCAACTCTTAGAGATAGACTAAGTACATTTTGTATAATGGGATGGGACATAAGCCTTTTGGAGGCCAACTGGTGAGATGTAATAGTTTAGGTCTAAAATGTCCCCCAAAATTCGCATGTGTTAAGAGGTGCAACTATTTGGAAGAAGTGGGTCACTGGGACTATTGCATGGGAGGATATATTCTTGTCCTTGGCTCCTCCCTTCTCTCTCTGCTTCCTGGCCACCATAACACGAGCAGCTTTCCCCTGCCATGTACCTCTGGCATGACATTCCTGACTTGAAGGTGGCCAACTATGGACTAATACAGTGGGCCTTTAAATTGCAGGTGGTTGGGCATTTTGCCCCAGTGACAGGAAAGCTAACTAATACACTGGCAAAGCATCACTTTTGGGTACAGATTCCTCTACTCTAGCCAAATGCCCCAGAAAAAAAAAGTGACCCGCCCACACCCATAACAGCAAAGGCTGAGTGGGGAGCACAGGCTGACCTGCCCAGCTATGGCATGATACTCCTCTTCCCCCCAACCCTATTGTGTTAGGGGAGGCCAACTTGGGAAGCAAAACATTTATTCCCACCTAGAAAGAGCCTACCTCATATAATCACTCATATTGAGAACAGCATCAGCTAGTAAATATTTTAGTCTTTGCAGAAGTTGTTTGGGGAGATTTTTATTTATTTTTTTGGTGCTAGGAATTGAACTCAGGGCCTTGTGCATGCTATGCAAGGGCTCTACCACTGAGCTATAACCTCAGATCTTTAAAAAAGCAAAAATTTTTGAGACAGGTTCTGAGTTGTCCAGAATGGCTTTGGATTTGCAATCTTCCTGGATCAGTCTCTGGAGTAGCTCAGATTACATGTGCCGCTGCATGTATCTGGGGGAGATGAATTTCAAGGTGAAATTAATTCTGTTTTTTATAATTCTCCATTGTGACTTTTCCCATGTATATATTTTTTACCTGCTAAGTAGTTCAGCAACAAAATTAGGATGTAGGTATTTAAAAATAAATTCATTGTTATTATTTAATGTATATAGTTTTAAAGCTATTTAAATTTAGCATTCTAGTGAAAATAACATTCAGAATTACTTTCAATTAAATACAATAACCACATACGTCATTAATTCTACCTGGAAATAAGACCATCTCCTTTGTCAGCTTCTAGAATCAAATGATCCAAAGGGATGAGATTCTTCTGAAAAGCCAAATATTTTTCAGAATATATAACAAAGTATGTACCTGATTTTCTCATAAAAATGACATATGAAAAGTGCTTGTTGGATTGTAAAAGTATTTATTTCAAAATAGTCTCCTGTAGTCTTCTTAGCAACTCAACAAGAACACATTAGCTTTTTCTTTATAGGGAAAAACAAAAGGATTCAGAAAGATAAAGGTTGTTGCTGGACTCTTCCACCTGCAACCATCACATAATTGACACATATCAAATGTCCTTTTCTTATCTCATAAAATGTACAAACTCCTGATTTTGAAGTCTATGACAGTTAAACTTGTCAACTTGATTGCCATTGGAGTGCCTATGGGATTAGTTCTGAGTGTATCTGGGTGATCATGGGGGTATGACCTTGGGGCCTACATCTGGTCCCTGGCCCTTTCTTTTGTGGTGCTGTTTCCCTGTTCTGCTCATGGCCACCATGAAGTGAGTGGCATTCCTTTGTTCATCCACCATGATGTTCCTGCCTTAGAGCCCAGCAACTATGGACTGAACCCTCTGAAACTGAGTAAGAAAACCTCTCTTCGTTTAAGTTGTGGCTGTCCAGGTATTGTATCCTAGCAATGGGAAAGCTGACCAAAACAAGGTCTTAGATATGTCACATGGCATTATTTTAATCAAACTATGTTCTTTGCTTGAATGACATAGGACTATAAATGAGAACATTTTGTGTTCCAAAATAAGTACTCTTGTCCCAAAGCTATGTCTTCTTTAGTGTTTAATCCCTTTAAAGACTGTACTTTTTCCCATCATTTTAACAAACATTTATCTGTATCTGCTATGTGCTACATACAAAAATGGTTCCTATTTTTGAGAACACACAGTTTGGGAGGAACGTACACATACCATTTGTTTCATTTCTGTACATATTAGGTCTATTATTGGTTTTACTTTAATCTCAGGGATCAGAGATTTGACTGGGTATTTCTGAGCCTTTGAACAATATTTTTAAATGTTTTTCTCCTTTTAAGCAACAGAAATTAACTATCCATTATTTGATCCTCAGTTAGTACCCACAATGATCACAAATACTTTCAACATGTACTCTGTACATATGAAAGTAGCTATTTTCCTTACCCTCCTATCTCACCTAGTCATAATGGCCTAACTAGAAATTGTCTGAGCAAGAACATATCAATCTTTCCAGATACTCAGGAGGCTGAGGCAGAAAGATGGCAAGTTCAAGGCCAGCTTAGGCAACACAGTGAGACTGAGACAGGAAAATAGGGCATGGCTAAAACTATCTGGGAAAGGATAAGATCCTGGGACACGTGAACAAAACAATTATTGGAACCCTGCATGTGCATTTCTTGTGAGAACTTGAGCAAGTTTTGATAGAATGACCTGGACCTAACGCTAGTGAGAAATACAAAAACGGGGCAATTGCCATTAAGTACTTGCTGTTGTGCCTGTTCATGATAGCCCATTCCACACGGCAGAGTGTACTTTTATTTTTACTTCTATTTTTTCCTCCCTTTTTACTTGGCCCAAACTCGCTCTGCAGAGCCCATTTTTTCCCTATGCTTCTTTCTTTCCCCACCTTTAATAAACAGGAAACTTTGCCACCATTTATGCTTGTTTCATTCAATTCTTTATCTAGAACAGAAAGAACCAAGAAATCACTTCTAACAGGAGACTCCAGCACTCCAAAATCTGACAATGTATATATTTGGTGAACCAGCCAGGAGGGAAGGTAAGGCCCTTTTGGGTATTTTTTCTCTGTCTCTCCCCTAGGCCAGGAATTCAGGAGACTTTTCTCACGGCACCAGGAGTTGCTTCCTGCTTTTCCCACCATTGGGAGGGGTGGTGGTGGTAGTGGTGCAGGCCTCTCTTTTACTTCCAGCTGTAGGAGGCCTGCAGGCCCACTCCCAGTTTGTCTCCCCTTTTCTTTCTTTTCTCCCATTTGTGGTCACATCACGGGTACAAGTTAAGTAGCTGTTCTCCATGATATTTTGCTATTCTTTTGGGAAATTAACTTAGTCTCTTCTCACCTCTTCCTACCTCTTTTTGAGCTCAAGGTCCCATCCATGGTAGATGGACATTTCCTTCTCAGAGTGCTGTCTTAGGGTCACCGTTTGGTCATGTCACATGACTGGCTGCTGTTTTTTGTTCAGATACCACCATGTTTGTTTACTGCTTTTTCTTTTTTTTTTCTAACAACTGGCCTCATGGTCACCAGAAAGATCTCACTCTCATAGATAGGAGCTAAGCCTCTGGTTTTAGAGAACATGTATGCTTTCTCCCTCTTTTCTTTTAAATTGGGCTAGATCCCTCCCTTATTTTTTCTAACAAAATTCAGGTAATTTAGACATATGCCTGATGGCTTAAGGAGAGCAAAACAGCAGCCAGTAAAGCTTAATTCAAGTGACTGTGAGTACACAAAAGTAAAGCCATCCTTGTTCTTAAAATGTTTTAAGCCTCTTTTAAAAAAATTTTTAAAGAAGTGTCCATCTCTACTTCCATCTCTACTGTTTTTACTCTTGGGGTAAATGTGAGGGGTACTGTTTCCCAAGTGGCTCCACTCTACTTAAGTAGAATCATTAAGGGGCTCAACCTCCTGGGCCTAAGGAGTCAGTGGCCCCCAGTATGGAGACAAAAAGCCCTCAGTTGTGGTTTCTTCTATGGTTCTATCAATGATACCAGAGTCATCCAAGCTTTGGACAGAGACATCTGTCTAATGTATACTTGAGTCTCACAAAGGATGCTTTGTGGGCTCAAACTGGGTCTCCTCCTTCTGCATGGATGCCATCTTAAGGACCCAAGACCTAGTTGTCTCTGCATATAGGCTCCAAGATGAGCCACAGGAAACGGTGTGAACCATGCCCCACAGATTCCACCGACTTCACCACTGTATCCTTGATCAGTGGTAAAGGTTTGACCCTGCCAATTTAAAAAGGCAACAGCAAATCTACTATTACAATATGGTTTGGGTTCAATACGAAGTAGGAAATGGTGAGAGATAGGTATGCGGTAACAGTCTAAATTATGAGACTATTTTTCTGTTAAATCGTTTCTGCTAAAAACATAGAAGGTAGAGTGAAATCCCTTATATTCAGGCTTTTGTGATCCTTTATCTCAGGAAAAGCCCAGAACCATGGTTTTAGAGTAGCCCACAAAGGAGAGTAAGATATCTTTGATGATCCTGTTCATGGATCCCCACATGTCTCTCAAGGAGATATGGGTCTCTTCAATCTGATAACGAAGACATTCACACTGGGAGGTCTCTTTGACCTCCTCATAATCCTCAGGCCAGTAAATCAGTCCAATCCACTCCAAGTGACTCATTGGAGCCTAGAGCCCCAGAGGAAGCCAACATTTCTCAATCCTTCATCATGCTTTTCAGACAGCCTTGAGTCTTACTGGATGCACATGGACAGTTTTAAACCCTGCAGCAGTCACATATGTGAAGTGGTGCTTCTTACTCCTCTAATTCACAACTCATCCTGCCCCTGAGAGAGGTCCTAGGTGCAAAAGGGAGTACTTGAATTCAGGTTCCCCTTTTTAGTTGCAGATATCCAGCAAAGCAAAGAATAGTGAGGCTGACTATCACAGGATCCTAGTAAGTTTGGAGATGGTTTTCAAACTTGGGTCCTGGCTTTTGACTTATGGTGAGCTGTCCAATTCATCTTGTCACTTGTTGTACCCCAGATGAAAGACAAAGAATCTTACAAAAGGCTAAGAACTCCACAAATGAGCAATATGCTTTAAGAAGGGAAGGAGACTAGCTTGGAGAGGCTATTCTCCCTTCAACAAAACAAAGTGGGATTATAATACTAGTGTGGGACTAAAAATGATGTCTAATATGATAGCTTCTCTTACCACAGGGATGAAAATGTATATTAAGAAATCTGTTGTGCTGGGCATGGTGGCACACACGTGTAATCCCAGCACAGAGAAGGCTGAGGCAGGAGGATCACTGCAATTTCAAGGCCAGCCTGGGCTACATAGTGAGTTCAGGGCCAGCCTGAACTACAAAGGGAGACCCTGCTTCAAAAAAACAAAAAAACAACAACAAAAAAAGAAATTTGTTAATTATGATAAGGTAAGGAAGGTCATACAGGACAAAGAGGAAAATACAGCTGTCTTCCATGGCCAATAAATAGAAGTTTTTATAAATATACTAACATAGATCCATTTTTCAGGGAGGTAGAGGCATTAT
The DNA here is from genome assembly GCF_053883595.1 of Heterocephalus glaber. Classification (NCBI taxonomy): domain Eukaryota; kingdom Metazoa; phylum Chordata; class Mammalia; order Rodentia; family Bathyergidae; genus Heterocephalus; species Heterocephalus glaber. The sequence continues at coordinate 54,576,475 of NW_028258317.1, forward strand.
GGGACATCATTTCATTTTTCAATCAGCCCCAGATATTCAGCATAAACTACAAAAACTTTAGATGGGTCCACAGACAACCAGGACCCAATTGCTGGACACAGCCCTTTATGTGTTCAACAACTGGGATCCAGAGAAGAGGCAAAAGAGAAAGGCTAAGATTATAGCTGTCACAATTGGCAATGCTTTAAATTCACCCAAATAATATGAAAGAAAACCCAAAGAAAACTGAGGAAAAAGTTCCTGTTTCAAGTGCAATTAGTCTGGACACTGGGCATGTGACTACACCAGCTACTTCCGGGACCCCACTTTTAGTGTGAGGCAGCCAATGTGATTCATGGCACCAGACGGTTGACTGTCCCCAAAAACCTCACTTCCTGCTCTGAAGACTGAGGAGGCCCGCGGGTATCTACAATGCCCTTGCCCATGGATATAACTGTTACAAATGGCACATAAGAGGGAACTTGAACACAGGCTTTATTAGAGAAAATGCTGAATTTATAAAGTCTGGATGCAGACAGGGCTGAGATTCTGAATGATTTCTCCCAGCTAGCTGGGAGAGAAATTAAGTTTATATAGGGTTTGAGAAGGAGGCTATAATCCTAAGGAACCTGGAGTAGAATGTTTATGACTGAGGTTCAAGGATGGTCAGCCCAGGTGTACAGCCAGTTACTGGACTTCTCAGCACTGAGGATATTGTATATTCCATACTAAATTTTCTTTATGGCCATTTGTTTTGTTTGTTGAGGATAGCATCACCCTTTCCTGTTGTTTGCTGAAAACAGCATGTTTTTTGTGAAGGTCTCATTTAGGACAGGCATGACAATAACTATTTCCTGGGAAGAACACTCATGCGAAATCCAAGATGGCCTGGGTGAGCCAATTTGATTATTTATTGACTCAGGGGCAGCTAATTCAGTTTTGACTTCCTTCTCCAGAAAACCCTCCTCTAGGTCTATAGTCATAGTTAGGGTCAAGGGAACCCTTAGTCAGAGATTCTTTACCCGTGATGTGTCATTCTGAAGGCCAAATGTTTAACCATGAGTTGCAACTGTCCCACAGTGTCCTATTTACTTGGTAGGAAGAGATTTACTAGCAAAATTGGGGACAATTCTCAAATTCCAGCAAAGAACAAAATGGATTTTATCTGTTGGGACTACACTAGTCTTGCTGACAAAATTAACCAACAGGTGGATCCTGCTGCATGGCATAATGCAAGGGCAAATTCAGCTATGCCAGTAGTTATAAAACTAAAAGACCCTCAGCTGATTTCCTAACTAAAAGCAGTATCCAATCAAAGAAAAGGCATGTAAAGTCCTCTAGCTTCTTATAGCCAGGTTTCTCAAATATGGCCTTCTGCAGCCTTGTCAGCCCCCTGCAATACTCCCATTCTTCCTGTAATAAAGCCCTCAGGAAAATATATGATGGTACAAGACCTTTGCCTCATTAATGAGGCTGTCATCCTAATCCACTCTCTGGTAGCAGATCCATATAGAATTCTTCCCAAATTCCAGGAGACACTAATTGGTTCTCAGTCTTAGATCTCAAAGATGTATTCTTTTCCATTTCCCTATATTCAGATTCCCAGCTTCTGTTTGCCTTTAAATGGGAAAATCCTATTTCAAGAGAAGAGCAACAGTATACTTGGACAGTTCACCCACAGGGGATTAGAGATAGTCCTCCCAGTTTTGCTTGGGCACTAGAGAAAGACTTAAGGAACCTAGAGCTTAAATGGAGAACAATCCTATGGTATGTAGATGACATTCTAGTTTGCAGTCCAACTCAAGAGTTATCAAACCATATTACTATACAAACCCTCAAATTTCTAAGTAGGGATATAAAATCTCAAAGGAAAAGACCCAGATATCCCTCCAAAAGATTCAATATTTGAAATATATTCTTACACCTAGGGAACAACAGCTGTCCAGAGAATGTATCCAGGCTCTCTGCTCTTAGGCCTCTTGCCACCAAACAACAGTGTTCCCAGGAATGACTGGTTTCTGCTGGATCTAGATACCTAATTTTGGACTAATGGCAAAGCCTTTATATGAGGCTGTCAAAGGCCTCATCTGTGCCCCTAGAATGGACAAAAGTGGCTGACAATACCTTTAGAGAAATAAAGCATACCCTTACTCAGGCCTCAGCCCTGGGAATACCTGACTTAAGAAAATCCTTCTTCCTCTACATATCAGAAAAGAGAGGAATTGTTTTGGGGCTAGGATAAGAACTCAACCCAGTGGCATATATTTAAAAAAATTAAATAGGGTGGCTGCTGGATGGCCTCCCTTCCTGACAGCAGTAGCAGCTACAGCTATGCTAACAGGGAAAGCTGAAAAATTAACTTTAGGACAGCAACTAGAAGTCCTGACTCCCCATCAGGTCAAAGCTATTCTGGAGACAGATAGCTTGGAGGAGATAGCTTGTGGTTAACAGGAGATTGGCTTACCAAGTATCAGATCATGCTCTTAGACACCCCTGAGGTTATAACAGAAACTTGCACTACTCTTAGTCCTGCCTCTTTGATGCTTAAATGCTCATAAGTTAGCCACACTCATGAAGAAGCAATCTCCCAGACTTATGCAAGCAGGCAGGACATTAGTGACCTGCCCCTCCAAGACTCTGAGGAGATATGGTTCACTGATGAAAGTAGCTTTGTTCAAGAAGGATATCAAAAGGCAGGTTATGCAGTTTTCAGTTCACAGCAGGTCTCTGAAGCAAAACATCCTCCCACAGAGACCTCTGTGCCTCAAAAGGCAGAGCTAGCCAGGCATGGTGGTGCATGCCTATAGTCCCCGCACTTAGGATGCTGAGGCAGGAGGATTGCTGTGAGTTTGCGGCCAGCCTGGAATACATAGTGAGTTCAAGGCCAGCCTGAACTACACAGCAAGACCCTGTCTCAAAAAAAAAAAAACCAAAAAACCCCACAGAACTAACAGGATATTGATATTAGGATATGAGGAAAAGGCAAAAAAACTTAAAAAAAAAAAATGTCTTTCTGGTGCTACATGTCCATGCAGTAATCTGGAAAGAAAGCTTGTTAACTAACAAGAAATTATTTATAAAGCACAAGCAGGAAATTCTACAACTCCTACAAGCAGTCTATTTTCCCAAGCAGGTCACAGTCATGCAATGTAAGGGAGATCAAAGAGATATGTTTAAAGTCTCCTTGAGAAATCGAAAGGCTGATAAATAAGCCAAAAGGGCAGCCTTACAGCCCCTTGAGATTCTAGCCTTATTACCAGTTCCTGAGGAACCATTAAAACCAGTCTATACTCCACAGGAAGATAAATGGGCCTTAGGATAAGGAGAAATTAAAAAGGGACTCTGATGGTTTTTAGAAAACGAAGTGATCCTTCCTCAAGGGAGACAGTGGAAAGCTATTAAACCCCTTCATGATTCTTTCCATATGGGAAGAGACGCTATATTGGAAATGGTCACTTTAATTGTCGTAGGACTAGGACTAATGGCAACCACCTGATAGGTCTGCAAGGCTTGCTTGCTCTGTTCCTACAATAAACGCTGGCAAGCCCAAAACACCTCTTTTGTTAGAATGTGTAGAGGAGAGGGACATACCCTGGGGATGACTAGCAATTAGACTTTACCCACATGCCCCCATGTGGGGGATTTAAATAGATTGGTTTTAATGATTCCTTTACAGGCTGGATTGAAGCCTCCATAGAAAAGGATAAGGAGGTAGTCAAGGTTCTCCTTAAAGGACTACCCCAGTCCCTCCAGAGTGACAATGGGCCTTCTTTTACCTCTCAAGTAACCCAGGGGGTGGCAAAGTCTTTAGGAATACAGTTACTATCTCCATTCTATGTGGAGACTTCAGTCTTCTGAAAAGGTTGAGAGAGACACCCAGACCCTAAAGTGAGCTCTGGAAAAACTTTACTAAGACATCTGAACACTGGCTTCAATTACTGCCATACCTCTCAAGAGGGTTTGAAACACGTCCCAAACTGGGCTAAATATGAGCCCATTTGAGAGGTTATATGGGAGGCCATTTCTATCCTCTGATACGGTAGTAGGCCCAGAGACCAGGAGACTTACAATATCTTATTAATCTAGGCCAAGTATAACAGGCTATCCAAATGTATGGGAACAGAGTCCTGCTGGCTCCTGGTCTAGGGGAACCACCTAGGGGAAACCAAGTGCTCATAAAAACTTAAAATGGTCACTTTCATACTAATTAAAACCAAAATTGAAGGGCCTCTGTTCGGTGATCCTTGCCGCATCCACGGCAGTAAAGGTGCCAGAGATAGATAAATGGATTCATCTTTCAAGGATAAAGCTAGTCCCATTTGAATGGTCTAAAGACAAAGACCACCCAAAAACAAAAAGCTACTTCTCTGATCCTCTGGAAGACTTGTGATTTGTCTTCAAAAAGCAAGACTCTAGTGCTATTACAGGTAAGTAAACAGGACCTTGGTAAGGCCATGGCTCTCAAGACTTGATAATTTATCTGACATCTCTCTCAGACATAGATTCTCCTCCACAGGAAGCATGGAAATCTAATCTGCTCCTCATACAAAGTTTCTTTCTCCCATTCAACAGACAGCTCAGTGGTTGTTAACTTTTTTTCTCATTGTCCAAAACATTTTTTCTCTTCAATCCAGCCAGTGAGCCACAATACCCAGCATAGTTGGATAGCACATAATCACCAGTAGGTAGGGTCTACAGCCCTTCCAGCAGGAAGCAGATGTTAAGGCAGAGACCTCCTCTCCATTAGCACCCCATAAAAATTATAAGATATGTCTCTCTCAGGGGGAAATGAGACAGGAAGATAGGGTGTGGCTAAAACTAGCTGGGAGAGAAAGCACAAGATCCTGGAACACCTGGATGAAATAATTCTTGGGATCCTGCACGTGGTCTTCTCATAAGAACTTGAGCAGGTTTTTGACAGGATGACCTACATGTGATGCCAGTGTGGGGAATATAAAAAAGGGACAGTTGCCATTAAGTGCTACCACGGCTGCTCACAGTAGCCCGCCCTACGCAGAAGTGTTTTTTTTTTTTTTTCTCCTGTTTTCTTTCCTCGGCCCACACTCACTCTGTAGAGCCTTTTCTTCACCTAAGCTTCTAGTTTCTTTTCCCCTACCTTTAATAAATGTGAGACTTTGCCATTTATGTTTGCTTTGTTCAATTCTTTGGCCAGAACAGAAAGGACCTAGAAATCACTTCTTACAGGAAACTTCAGTGCCCCCAAATCCATTAACAAGACCCTGTCTCAGAATAAAAAAAATAAAAAGAACTAGAAACATAGCTTAGTAGTAGAGCACCCCTGGGTTTGATCCCCAGTCCTGGAAGGCTATAGAGAACATATCAAGGTATGAACGTCTTGTCCAAAAACACAAAAAACGCCCCCAAAACCCCCATCATTCTATTAATCTCCTTCCATTGTCTCTCCCTCTCTCCCAGATCAAACCAAGTGGTTCACTTTGCATACTCTAGGCAAACACACTGCCACTGAGCTACATTCCCAGACCTTTTTATTCTGAGACAAGATCTCACTAACCTGCCCAGGCTGATTTTGAACTTGTAGTCCTCCTACCTCCATGATCCAAGTAGGTAGGATTACAGGCATCCTGTTTAGTATCTGTTGCTTCTTTTCATTCTCTCTACCCTTCTCTCTTCCAGATGAGTTTTGCCTTTGAACATTTCTCTGATGCTTCCCTCCACTCCGAAACCCCATTTGATTATAAGAATGTCGAGAACAGGCTGTAATCCTCAGGGTATGTTATTTTCTCATCAAATTCACAAGAGACAATCTGGGAAAGCTTTTAGTCCCTTCCAAGACATTATGACCTGAATCTGATAAGGCCATGGCAATCAGTTTTATTTTTTGGCATCTTCTTCAGAATCCTAGTTCTCTGAAGTGGTGTTTTAAAATGCTAAGGCTTGAGTGTGGCTAATTGTGTTTGAATTAAAATGATGTAATAAATATTGGGTATTAAAGTGAAAAAGGACATGCCTTCTCATTTTACTTTCCAACTAAGCTGAAGTTTGGCAATAGAAGAAAATGTATTCTCTCTGCACTGTGTCTACGACATGCTTCTTAGAACATGCTTGGGGGTAGGAAACAAAATGCAGTCTGTTAAATAAACACATTATGACTAGCCCCATATCACACAGCACAGCGTGTCTGAGCAGGTTAGACTATTTAATTTCATGATGAATCAACAAATCAGTTATTCCCTAGTATCAGAGATTTTACTTTTCATCATGAGATAATAAGCATGGGTTATTTAGTGGTTTTCTTCCATCTGTTAAGATGATGTAACAGCTTGGTAAAATTATCTAAAGTTGACTAAGCATAGAGAAATTTGAATGGGATTCTAAAGGAAGATGAAAGGAAAGAGATGAAGGGTAAAACTGAGAGGTCAAAGACATTTTTTTGTTTGTTTGTTTTTCTCCATGTGGGAAGAAAACAGCTATAGAGTAAGAGATCCTAAATGCAAACTTCCTGGATAAAACTTAAGTTCCTTTAGCATCAAAAATATTTCTTTTTATTCTTATTAGAAGCACCAATCTGGGGCCAGGGATTTAGCTCAGTGTTTCTGTCACCTGCCTCACAAGTGCAAGGTCCCGAGTTCAATCTCCGGTACCAGAAAAAAAACCCAAAAAACAAAAAACCAATCTTTCTGAACATGCAAGTAAAATAGTTGAGTAATCAAAATACAAACCAATGCTCTTGCATGTGATATAGAGAACACCTCTGAAGCCCTATCTGCAGAAGCTAGGGATGTAGCTTGTTGGTAGACTATTTCCTTGCACGTGTGAGGGTTTGATTCTTGGGTTTGATTCATATCACTTCAAAAAAAAAAAAAAAAAACAACAAAAAACCACTCCCTGGCAATATGTGGTGTTTGTATGAGCCCTATTCGTCCTCAGCCCTGCTGTAGTCATAATGCAGTTAGTTTTTGCAGGCACCGGTCTCTATCTCTAGGATGGGAGTGGATTAGGGGAAAAGCTTATATTTCAGGTTTGTGTATTCTTGGATGATTTACAGTAGAATCTTTTCTTATAAAATCTTGTTAGCAGAAACAGAATCTTCTCTGGATTACCACCATCTTTTCTATGGATATTTCATGGGAAATGATGAGACATTTTTTCTTCTCTTCCTGTGCTATTGGATGACATGGCTTCACTATACTGGCCTCAAGTGAAGTGATAATAGGAAGATAAGTGGTTTATCCAATTTATGTTCCTCTACTTTCAAGTTTCTTCTCGCTTTCCTTTACACATTTGAGCATATTTACAATAACTGATTTACACCCCTTGTTAGCTAATGCCATCACTTTTGTTATTTCTGGTTTTCTATACTTTTCCTCCTAATTAAGGGTCAGGAATTTGCTTTTTTTCATTTGGTGATGGTGGCGGGAATCAAACCCAGGGCACACACATACTAGGCAAATGGTCTGCCACTAAGCAACATTCCTACCCTTATGAAAATTTTGAGACAGGGTCTCACTAAGTTGCTCAGACTAACCTTGAACTTAGAATCCTCCTGACTCAGCCTCCAATTTGCAGAGGCTTTCTGGCAGGTCCATTAAATTTTTATTGGATACTGGATGTTTTTGAGTGTTGACATTTTGTTGTTCCTTTTTAAAAAATGTTACTTGCAAATATCACCTTGATTCTTCTGAGGCTTTGAGGTGATGCGGCTAGAACCCAGGGCATGGCAAGTGCTAGGCAAGTGCTCTATCCCTGAGCTAGAACTCTAGCTATGAGACTTACATTAAAGCTTCCATTACATTAGGTCTAATTTTGCCTTTATTACAGCAACAATATGGTCCTAATACTAAGGTATGAACTTTTTCAGTCCTGATAGCCCTGAATATTCCAAAAAACTCTGTGGCCTGGATGGATGGAATTCAAATGTTCTCCGACCCTGTGTGAATACTTCAGCTTTTGTTCTTGGCCTGTGTGGCTCCACTTTATATATATTCAGGTGCACCCATGTGTGTCTGTTTGGCAGAACTAGGGATTAAATGCTGTCTCCTGCAAGTAAAGCAACTGCTCTACCACTGAGCTACAACTCCAGCCCCATGAGTAGCATTCAGGTAAGAAATCAAGCTCCTTGTGAAAGTTTCTGAGCTCTCTCCTGTGTAGCTTCTTCTCTCCCAGTATTCTGCCCTACAGATTCTAGCCACTTCAGCCTCACCAAACCTACTTCTCTTCATCTGAGTGAAACTGGCATACTCTGGATTCTCCCCTCCGTGTCAGAATCTAAAAATTACCTCCAATAGCGTTTCCACAGTTAGAAAATAAAAACTACAATGTTGTACCTTTACAGATGTCCACTAAAAAGATCTTTGTTGTAATGTGAAATTCATTGTATTTCTGAGACTTAACTAAATACCTTGTATTTTACCTAGTACCCTTCCCTCTAAGTAGAAAATCGGAACAACTGTGGGACTCATTTCAATGGTTTCTTCTCTCAGAAATTCAAATCTTGAAACTTCTACCATCTCAATGCTGGAACATTTTTTTTTTTTTGCTTCCTCCCCCCCCCCCCCCACTCCAGTACGAGGGATTGAATCCATTTGTAGTGAGCTACATTCTATCCCATTTTTTTGTTTGTTTTAGCTAAATTACCCATGCTGGGCTTGAATTGATGATCCTGTTTCAGCCTCCCAGTCTGCTAGGAGTATAGGCATGTGCTACCATGCCCGGCTACACTTGTTTCTTTTTTCCCCCACAGCTCTCTCCCTAGTACTGTGGGTTGAACCCAGGGCCTTCGTACTGAGGGGTACTTCACCAAGTCTTTTTTTTTTACTGAGGACTACATCCCCATCCTTTCATTCAATTTTTAATTCTGAGATAGGGTCCCTCCTAATTGCTACATTATCTAGGCTGTGCTCCAACTTGTCATCCTTCTTGTATGTTGTCTAGTTTCCTTGTTGTTCACAAATGGAATTCTGTACGAGTTACTCCTTGGCTAGAAATGGTAGTCCATAATGTATCTTTTAATTTAAAGCAAACAAGGAATAGGAGAGGTGATCCTTCTGGAACTGTTCAGGGGGAAAATAAACATAGCCCCTCTTTTTTTTTTTCTTTTTGGTACTGGAGATCAAACTCAGGACCTTGCACTTGCAAGGCATGCAGAGGCAACATTGAGCTAAACCCCCAGGCTCCTCCTTCTTCACCTTGGAGTGTGCATGAAGTTGTCTATGTGAGAAAGAGCTAAATTAGAATTCAGAGCACCTGCCTGCATTCAGTGTTTATATTTGATATCACCATTTCTCTTCTGCTTTGTGGTCTTAACAGGTTTTCATTGTCCCTTGGTTTTAGCTGCTCTGGAGAATGCCAACCTCTTTGGGAAGCTGTAAAAGCCCTGCAAAGTGAGGTCTGTGCACTTCACAAATTCTGTACTGTTAGAAAAAGCATACCAAATATTCCCTCAAAAGTTGTCAAATGTTATGAAGTCCTAACATGAGGGAATTTGTGTAGATAAGTACAATGGCTCTCATCTCTTCAGGAACTTAGTGTTCATCAAATAACAGTTGCACTATAGGAAAAACTCATGCCTGGAGGGGATGAGAAAGCAACTAATATTTAGTATCTGCTATATGCCAAGTATCACACATTCAGTGTTGTACTAGATCTGGCCCCTGCTGGCGCACAGGGGCATTGTGGGAGGCAATTGTTACATGATCAAGAATCTTGTCAGCCAGTTGTTAAACCACTGGTAGCTTGAAACTGGCCATGGGAGGAACATTTATACCGTGGAAATAATCAAATGTTACTTTTATCAGGGTATCCCGATCAACAACATGAGCTGATTATGAAATATCAGTACACCACTATAATCACATCTTTCATTTTATTCTCCAAACAAGGTGTTAAAACACAAAGTTTAGAAAAAGACAACTACTTAAAAAATATGTCCAACTTTACCCAGAGAATATAAAAGATAAATTCTACGTGCCTTTTATACTTACAGTCCTATACTTTGGAGCCAAGAGACTTAATATAAGTCCTTAACATTCATCTTGTATTACTATGTGACTACCATGGATTGCCATTTTATCTGTGAAGTTCAGAACACTAAACTACTTAATCTCCAAAGTCTTTTGAGTGTAATAGTTTAGAATGTCTATTAATTCCACTTCTGTCAGGACTATGGCAGAAATACTAAGAGCAAGCCCCTATCAAGTGGCTACTAGGGAAAAAAAAAAAAGGTTGTATTGTTGGAATCTTCCTGGAGCAGAAACCTAAGACATCATGATATTTGCTGTGTTTTAATAGTTCACCACCAAGATGATGCAAAAAAGAAAATGTAGATAGGTAGTAAGCTGATTTGCTGATGCACAGTAGTCTACTACAAAAGTAGTTGCCTTGTTTTTCTCAGCCTAAGAGTTCCTCATCACCACGTTTGGGCCCAGAGGGTAAGTGTATCTTTGTATAATTGATGATCTTGTCCCTGAGGACAACTATGTAAGTTTAAGTTTTCAAATGATTCACTATGAAGAAAGGTTAAAAAAAAAAAAGTACTTTAAATGTAAAGTACATTAAAGGGGAACAATCCTATTTTAGAGAACAGATACATTTTTAAAAACTGTGAGTAGTAGGCTTACAAACTTCAGAGGACTGAATTTATTGGAAGGACTGCAGAGATGTCTGTATGACCCAGGTACCAAGTATCTTGGCCTTTACAGGCTCAGTAAAGTTTCTTGTTAACAGGCACCAGTAATAAGGAGTCATTAGTACAACCAGCAACCTCTGAATGGACTGAGAAGTAATCATTTTAACTTAGGGGAAAAGAAGTTCTGAAGAATGGCTGTTTCTGACTTTGGTGCTTAGTTCTCACACCATATTAATCTCATTGTCATGAAGAAATGGATACCTCTTAAAAAATTATACAATTCATGCTTTCCAACTATCATAAAGGAGATACTATGATTCTATGCAGCAGAATGGAGAAATGTATCTTAAAAATCAGTATGCTAATTCTTAAAGAGTCTCAGTCCATATCATCCAGAAAGTGGATGGAATTACACATGCAATAGATTTACTGGACCGGGGAGAAGATGGGAAAAATAACTAGGGAGGGCAGAATAGGCAAGACCCTTCAGACTGTGATGAAGTTCTGACAGCTCTAGTCAGGGAGTCCCTGAACAAATTCCTGATGGGGTTCCTGTAGAGAGAAGTCTCACATTGGGCAAAAAATGGTCCATTCCAATACACTTGTCCTATCACTCCAATCCTTCAAGATAATCTAAGATAGGTTCAAATACTTTGCGGGAGTTTGTGTAAATCAAGGAAAAAGGTATGTTCTATCTCTGGGTCATGACACAAAAAATTTTTTACATGGAAAAGCCAATTCGTAAGAGAAATAATTCTGTAGAAACAGTTGGGACGGTCATTAACATACTTCAATCCATTACCAATTAGGCACTACCAATCCAGAGGAATATGGAGATGGGGAACAGTGTTGAGAACAAAGAAGCAATGGGAAGTTACACTGCTCTTCTGGGTTTCCTTGATTCTCGTCTTTTGTGCAATTTTTTAGTGTAATCTTGCTAACATCATTTTTCTCTTTAAGTGTACCTCTGATACAGAAGACAGGGTGTGGCAAAGCTGGCTGGGGAAAAGAGGGTGAGGGCCCTATCAGTTACAAGATCCCAGGGCAATGCCAGGACCCCGTATGTAGAACTTCTCAGGAGCTCCTACCACATGTGGATGGTATAAAAGACCAGATACCATGGGGAGCTATCACTCAGTTCCCATGATACCCTGTGCTGCATTTTTCAGATGCAGCATGTACTTTTATTTTTGCTTTTATATTCTTTTTTGCTTGTTTGGCCCAAGTTCACTCTGCAGAGCGAGTTTCTCCCAACAGATTCACCCCTCACTTTTCAAATCAACTTTTTGACACTGTTTTTGGCTTGTCCTGTCCAATTCTGTTTGAGGCAAGGATCTAGAATACTTTTGATTGGTGAGCCATTTCTAAAGAACCTACCCCTTAACACCTCCTCCACGGCATACAAAGACTTTCATGGTCCATCACACTGAACCCCTCAGTAGACCAGGCAGGGAAGAAAGTATTATCTTAGGTACTGTGTATTATTTTTCCATTTGACAAACACATCTTTAAAAAAAAAAAAAAAATCTAACTGGCCTATTAGCACTGTTTCCATAAAGAACTACATGCCTCAGACCTGCAATGTCTTGTCTATTTCAATTGGTGCTTTGAAGCTTTCCTCGATTACTATTTATAGAAATAATCTATTTTTTTCCTACTTCCATCCTCCCTCCCTGTTTTCTAAAATTCATCCACATGTGCTATCTTAACAGGTCTTTGCAAAGACCCATGGTCAGGAAAGGTATTAGTTTGCAAATATTTACACGAGGATAGTCAGGCTTAAAAAGAATTGTATAAAACCACTTGGTCAATGGTACAGCCCGAACTTGAATTCAAATGTTTCTTGTTCCAAAGCTTCCTCCCCCGCCTCCACGTTTGTGCCTTTTTAAGGGTCCTTCCATGTAGGTCCAGCTACTCCATGATTCAGTGACTCTGGGAACTACAAATGTTTTAAGTAACAGTATCTTTTTAGATCCTTCAAAGTGTACCTTATGACAAAGATTTGAATGCAAATTGTTTAAAGTGAAGGAAATCTAGAATGGGGAAGTGAGGGATAGGAAGAGAAAGGCAGCCAATGCAGTTTGAAATTAAGCCATCATGTCACTGGGCATGACAGGAACTTAAATCTCCCTGGGAAAACCCTGAGAACCTATGTAGCACAGAATTCAGCTATCCCACTTGGGACAGGAGGGAGGTAGGCTGTGCCTGAGTTCTAGTAATTCTTTGGTTAAAGGTTGCTCTGCTCCCCTGACTGTAATTCCACCAAACCTTCTCATATACCAAGAGAAAGCCCTCAGAGGATGAAATAAAAGTGCCAGAAGTAAAAGGGGCTGTGCTCAGTTAAGTGCTAAGGAGAGGGTGTGACCGCAGCACTGACAGCACCTTATTGGGAGTATCAGTGAAGTTTATCCAGTTGTCATATCCATTTTTCTCTAAAAACAGAACCCCCAAACTGTTATTGAATACAGCTTTACTTTTTTTTTTTTTTCGAGATAGGGTCTTGAGATATTGTCCAGGCCGATCTCAAACTGAAAGGGTGTCTCCAAAGTAAGAAATGGGACAGCTTTAATTACAGCATTCCATGGACTCAAGTGTTTTCTGCAAATTCACTGACAAACCAGCACATTATAAAGAACAAAGACTTCCTAAAAGTAATCCATGGCCTAACACAAGTCTTCTTTGTTACACACAGACCTACCCATGGAGCATATATAAACTCCTTACATTTTACGTACCTTTAAAACAGTAAAGGTACTCTCATTTACTTTAGGATTGTTATTTAGTCTTCAGGAATACCCTAACGGTATTTTTAGGAAAAGACATTTTCCTTATCTGTCTTTAGCTAGTGATAAAACTTTGGCTCACAGACTAATGTCTAAAATTCCAAAAGGCACCCTGTCTCTTTCTACTGTTTATTTTGCTAGTTTCTTGTCTTACATAATGGGCAGTACACAACATAGCTTCTTTTGGCTCACAAGTCTTTAGAGTGAGACTCTTCAGTAAATGATTTCTGGGAAACACTGGGAAGGATGGGAATTCCTTTTGCTAGTATTTGTTTCATTATTTATTGCTTATTTCTTATAGGAAGACCCTGGCTTCTCCAAGGCCCCAAAAGAATCCAAATGTGAACAATAAGGGTTTAAATAAATAGTACTGAAGATACAAGACTAACTCTTCATAATAATCCCATCAATATAAGCCTGTTTCCAGCATTTCAAAAAAAAGTTCCACCTATTCCTATTTAAAAAATGTGCTGAACGTATCTCATGAATTGCAAAATGTTTTTTAATTGGTTGTTTAGGCTGTATTTATACCTACCTTGTCTTTCTCCTGATTATGTGTGTTTGGAGGCATTAGACCTAAAATGTTACAGTTTCTTTCTAATTTGCTTCTTTCTCCTGTTCATCAACTTGTTTCTTCAACTTAAAGGTCACTCTAAAATTTTATTCCATATTCCCTGGTGTTTGCAAATGCTCAATTTTTGTATTGCATCCAGAAGAAAGCACTTTTAACTCGTCAATAATGGCTAGTAAAAAGCACTGAGCTTAAGTGACACATACCATCACTTCACAGGTTTCCCTCCAGTTTCTCGTATTTTCAACAAGTCACTTAAAAGCCTCTGTTCCAACACAGGCAAAGCATGGGAATTGTATATTGCTCTGTTTGTTGAAAATGCAGTAAGATAATGGCAGTAACATTCACTAGAGAAGCAGCCTCTAAGCAGCCAGAAATCCAGATCTGCTATGCATAACCCATCAACTGGGCAACAGTCAACCTAATTCTTTCTTCAGGTGGGGCAGCTTTGGTTGTGGATGCGAATAGCACACGGCATGCCTTTTCACAGCCTTAAGCAAAGCCAGTTGGCTCTTAATTTAGACAAAATTTAATCCAATTATCTTATTTTCTAGATCAGCCGAATAGAAACATAAATAGTAAGTTTTAAAGCAGATGAAAAAAATTCACAGTAGTGATCAGTGACAGTTAACAGTGTAAAAAGACAAGACAGAAAACTCAAAAGCAAATGTAAGACCCTACAAAGCAAAGCAGCCTGAGTCTCATTAACACAAGAGCATACTGAATCCTACTGCGCCCTAGTTTAAAGTAGGAGAGGAAAGAAGTATTTGAAGAACTAACAACAAAAACTTTCTGAATTTATTGAGAAATAATCTACACATACAGGAAGCTCAAAAAACTCCCAACATAAATACAAAAAGACTCTCAGACAAATATAGTATAAATCATAAACATCAAAGACAAGAAGAAATCCTGAAATCTGCAAGAGAAATGCAAGGCATCACCTACAAGGGAACCTCAAGATTAACATCTTACTTCTCAGCAGAAACAATGGAGACCAGAAAGCAGTGGTAGAAAATGGTGACAAAAACAAAAATAACGGGCAACCTCAAGAATCCTATATCCAGAAAACTGACATTTCAAAATGAAGGAAAAATAATTTCCTATAAAAACAAACTGACAAAACTTGTTGCTAGCAGACTCATATTACAAGAAATACTAAATAAAGTTCTTTACTCTGAAAATGACCCCAGAGCAGTACAAATCTAAAGGAACAAATAACATTGATAAAGGTAATTATGTAACTACAAATGCATATTCTCTTATTGAACAATTGCAAAAAACAACATGTATCTAGTATACTACTGTGCTTATAACATGTAAAAATATACAATATATTTTGCCAATAATAGCACAAATGAGGTGAATACAAGCCAAGCTAAAATGGGCTAGGGAAATGACTACAGATGATAAATTAATGCTTTGTTTGGTTTGTAACATTACGAGGCACTGTCTAGAAAACAGATTTGGTATTCAATTAAGTTTCAGATGTTATATAAATTATTACATTCCCTGCATAAGACAAAATACAGAATTCATTGTCAACCAAAAATAAATTTTCTTTTTGCTACTTTTATTTACTGCTCTGACAGCCAGGTTAAAAAGACATTTGAAAGTTACTTCTCCTTTCTATCCTAGGGTCTTATTATTTCTGAAGGCTGGATGCTAGTTTCTGACCATGGAAACCAGGAGACAGTGAAGATCTAGGTTTGTTTGTTTGTTTTTTTAATATAAAAACTTCCTAGCAACAAGTATCTATCTAAAAAAGGAAAGGGCTCACACATAATCCTCTTAGCTCAATACAGCTTTCTTTTTTCCATTCCATTTATTCTCCTTCTGGTCTTATTCCATAGGCATTCACATTTTTTTTTCCTGGTACCGGGAATCAAACTCAGGACCTTGTGTTTGCCACTGGTGCAGGCAGTGCCACTGAGCTACAGACCCAGCCTGGCACTCACATTTTTATAGATGTATAACTATATTTTTCTTTTTCCACTGTGCATTACATTGCATATTTTATGAAGTTTAATTATCATTCTTGATAGAGCATCACATATTATTCAGGGATATATAAACTATTCTATGTGTCTCTCCTTCCCATTCTATTTGATAAGTGCTGAACCCAGAAGGCTTTAGTTCAAGTATATACTTTCAGACTCAAAGGGGCTTGAAAAATAGCAAAATCTCACATTTTGGAAGTAATATAGAGTGACCTCTGGTTATTAAGAATTTAAATACAAGTTTCATCTGATTAAGATTCATAATGTAGAATTCTAGTTATTCTGATTTACAGTTTATGAATCTACCAAATTTGGAAAGTAACAGTACATCTAGAAATTTTGATTCAGATTCTCCTATATCCATAAATCTACCTGCTACTCTCCCTACTTCAATTCAATATACTGCCTAAAGCAGTTATTTTGGGGGAAAAAAATCAATTTTGAACTAATCAAGCAGTATAAGTGAAAATTTTATCAGTATATAAAAATGATTTAAAATAGCACTCCCCTTTTCTAATATAAACATCTTACTCTTAAAGCACACTATTATAACTTTGTTCGAGAAGTATTCTTAAGTATCTGGCCTAGGAGAGGAAATAAAAAGGGAATAAAATAACTTAAAATTCAGATGACCTCATATGAAGAACCAGTCTAATGCTTTTAGCTCAATGACATTTGTAAAGAGTCTATTCTTTACTTCCTATTTTGTTTTTAAACTTTATGGTCAAGTGGGTAAGCTCCAGGGTACAGGAGTTTGCTTACTACCTTAGTATTACTCATTCTATTCAGTCAGAGGCACAATCCATTTAGAAACAAGATAAATGTTTTCTCTCTCTCTCTCCAAACTGCAAATTACAACTGAAAATAATTTTTAGTATTACATATTTAAAGTTGTTATTTATTGTGGTTTACTGGATATTTGGAGTGTACATATCATTAGAATGCAACAAACTATCAATGTGTTTGACTGTATTGCTATAATGCTTATTCTAAACCAAAGTAACAAAGAAAGAGCCAATTAGTAATGACTACTTCCATACATTTTTCAATGCTTATTCTCAGCATCTTAGAATTTGTAAATGGGATGCTGAAATACTGTTTTAATCTATGACCATGGTTGCCATCACTAGGTATTAACACAACTAAAAAGCTGTTAACTGAACCTTGTAAAATAAATTAGTATTAATTACTTCAAACATACAAATCATTAATTTGAGAAATGTGAAAGGCATAACTTATCAATTTACTATTCAAGGAATAAACAGTTGATCACAACAAATCTAGGCACCATTAAAAAAATAAATAGTAACATGGGAGAGAAAACAAATTTATGCTGCATTATAGCTCAAAAAAGATCACTGTCATATTACTCCAGATAAATTTGGTAAAGAGAAGATAATAGGATACAGCACTCTCCATTGACATTAAGATTGTACACCTTGGGAAAGTCCCTTCTTTTGAATTTGTTTCTGCACCTGTAAAACAAAGGAATTAGGCTGTATTATCTCTAAAAGTCCTAAGACTTAACAAATTTACCTGGCTTTCCATAATACCTATTTATGAAAAGTTGTTCTCAAGTTTTTGTCATTTAGAATGTCTCAATGTACCAAGAATATTTACATGACAATTGCTGTCACTTTACAATTTCTGCAGTGTTTCCAATTGTCAAGCTCTCTTAAAGTGAGCAACATCTATGTATTTATAAGGAAAAAATATAAATCGTATTTATAGACTAAAAATCTGTGATATGGTTTTAGGTAGAATAAAGAACTGATAAATTTAAATTACAAAATTTAAGTTACAAAAGTCTGGCAAAGCGTAAATATAATAAACCAGCTAATGCAATTTTTTACCTACAGTTTTGCTTTTTCTATCTGTAAGATATGGTAATAGGTACACTGCTGATCAATCATTTTCTAAGGGTTAGTGTCACAACCCAAACTGTACAATATTGGTATGTACAAAAGCCAAATGTCAAAACAGGCTGAGGCTACTCTAGCCAAGGTTACAAACTGATGTAAACATATGAAAAGGGAGGATTTTTCCCAATGTTACAGATCTACTCAGGGTCAGCTGAGAAGAACCTACATCTGATTGCCAATTCAATTCCACACGACAATCTTCTAGAAACCATAGAGCAAGTGATGCTCTGAGGAGCAAGTAGGGGATATCTGAGTGGAACATACATCTAGTTCAGTGCTGTATTTAAACTTGGCATTTCTACAGACTATAGATGTCATTCAGCTTCTGCTAGTGCTAAGTGGTTAAGATACTAATCTTTAAGATGGAATACATTTTTTGAGGTACTGGAGACAACTTAGGGCCTTGCACACGCTAGGCTAGTACTCTACCATAAGTTATGGCCTCAGCTTTTTTAAATTTCTGAGACAAGGTCTCATTAAGTTTGCCCAGGCTGGACTTTTAACTTGTGATCTTCCTGCCTCAGCCTCCCCAGTAGCCAAGATTAAGGGTGTATGCCACCACATTTGGCCATTCTCTTTTATTTGGACAAATAACCATAATTTTTTTTTACACTATACTCTAATTTGCCACTTTGTAACTTTTACTTAGTTCTGCTCTGAGAGGAAAACAAAATAAATTGTGTATTTCTCTCAAATATTTGAAGATAGCTATCTTCCTTAGTTAACATCAGTTTGTCTTTGAGTTTCAGTTTATAGGACTTTCTAGTATCAACACTTCAGAATTTATTCAATTTGTAACTACCCTTTCACTGAAAATAATGAAATTAATAATAAAATGTGGTTTGTCTTAATACTTTGTATATGGAGATTTCCTCAATGTATTTTTCAGCACCCTAAGATTGTTATTTCTAGCAAGCTAAATTCTACATTTTTTTCCATCTTATACTGTCACAAACGCACTTTCATATTTCTGTCAATTTTTTCTCCTGCCTCTGGGATAAACAGAAAGGTCCAGAATGCCATATATGACTGTATCCCTAATCAGTTTGCACCAGTCTTATCCCTATGCCACCCTTTTCCTTTGATTTCTAGCTAGTCTTCTCACATTTCAAACATACTTTTCCTTTTTTAAGTCTTCCATATACTGTTTCTCTTACCCAGGAATACCCAGGTGGGCCAGGCACACAAAGTTCAGTTTAAATATCACTCCTTTCTCAGGTTCTTCTTTGCCATGCTCCCTGTAAAACACCTTTTACCTGTTACAATATCCTGAAAATCTCCTTTAGATCTCACAAAAATAGTAATATTTGTGCAATGAGGTGCCTGTGTCTTCCTTCAGCTACTCTGTGAAGTCTATGAGGGCATGATCAATGTCTACCTTTACCCAGCCAGGGTTTTATATACTATAGGCATTCAATAACTATGTTTTGAATAAAAAAATAATAAATGAGTATAATCAATATTTACATTTTCGGCCGGGGATTTAGCTCAGTGGTTTCACCACCTGCTGTGCAAACACAAGGAGCAGAGTTCAAACCCCGGTACCCCCCCCCCCAAATTTACATTTTCAAAGGTAGTAAGAGAAAACAGTTAAACCCTGGGCTGCATTTTATACAATGGATCAGCTGTATAGGTTCCAAGATAATCTTGAGAAATATATTTCCAAATAAGTGACGATGCAATTTAGAAATCTTTGAGCAGGACTATACTTATTTCTGAGAAAATAGAGATTAAAACAAAAGCCATAGGAAGAGACAAGTATGGTTATTATAAAATGATCAAGAGATAAATTCAACAAGGAGATACAAGGAATATATCCATATGTACCTAATGGTTCAGCACTCAGTTTTACAAAGCAGACCCTATTTAGCCTGAAGAGAAAGGCAGGTTCCAACATAGTAAGTAACAATGGGGAACTTTAACATGGCACTCTCATCAATGAGCAGATCATCCAGACCCCAAACAAACAAAAAACAACAAACATCAGAGTTAAACTATACATCAAATGGACTGAACACTTAACAGAACATGTCATCCAACAGCTGCAAAATGCACATTACTTTCATGAGGACATGGAACTTTCTCTAGAATAGACAGTATATTGGTCACAAAACAAGCTTAAACAATTAAAAATTGAAATCCTATTTTCTGATCACAATGGAATGAAATTAGAAGTCAACAAGAGGAACTTTATATATTATACAAATACATGGAGGCTGAATGACATACTGTTAATAACAAGTTGTCTAAGAAATTTTAAAAATTCTTAAAACAAATGAAAACACAACATACCAAAATTTATGACAGAAAAAGGAGTACTAAAGGGCATTTATAGCAGCAAGTATCTACATTAAAAAGTAATTTCAGGGCTGGGTATTTAGCTCAGTGGCACTGCACCTGCCTCACAAGCCCAAAGGTCCTGCATTCGATCCCAAGTACAGGGTGGAAAAACAAGTAATTTCAAATAACCAAGGACTTAGGGAAACAACAAAATTAGTAGAAGGAAAAAGTTAATAAAGATCAGAGTAGAGAATGAACAAAATAGTAACTAAAAAAGCCAAACTATATTTATTGATCAAGAGAAAAATTGCCTTTTTGAAAAGATAAAATTTACAAACCTTTAACAATGATAAACAAAATTTACAGACCTGTAACAAAATTTTAACCAATAAAAAAGACCCAAATAAAATTAGAGATGAAAAAGGAAACATTAAAACCAATACCACAGAAATACAAAGGATTGTTAGTGACTACTACGAAGAACTACATGCTAACAAATTGAAAAACTTGAAAGAAATGAACAAATTTCTGGGCATATATGACCTACAAGCGTGAGAACATAAAAAACCTAAATAGCTCAATAAAAAGTAATGAGATTCAATCTATAATATAAAATCTTGCAATAAAGAAAGCCCAGAGCTGGATAATGACACTGCTGAATTTTATCAGACTTTTACAGGAGTAACAAAAATGATTCTCAACCTATTCTGAAGAATTAAAAGGACAGAAGCCTTTCAAAACTCATTCTATGAAGCATATATTACCGTTACCAAAAATCTGACAAAGACAAAACAAAAATAGAACACTGTACAGCAGTATGCCTGATGAACATAGATGCAAAAATTCTCAAGAAAATACTAACAAACAGAATTCTACAGCATTCACACACACACACACACGCGCACACACACACTCACTCACCACTATCAAGTTAGTTTCATCCCAAGGATGCAAGGCTGGTTCAACATAACCAAAAATGTAATACATCACAACAAGGAGAAAAATCCATGATTATTCCAATAGACGCAGAAAAAGCATTTAATAGAATTCAACATCCCTTTACAGTAAAAGTCCTAAACATATTAGGTGCAGTATAAAAGGACAGAACCTCAACACTTAGGACACATACATGACAAACCCACAGCCAACATCACACTGAATGCTGAAAGCATTTCTAAGATTAAGAATAAGATAAAGTTGTTCACTCTCATAACCTTTATTCAATATAGTACCAGAACTTTTAGCCAGAGCAATTAGGTAAGAGAAATAAAATGCATACAAACAGAAGTCAAACTATCCTTATTTGCAGATTATACATGTAGGAAAACCTAAATATTCTACCAAAAGACTGTTAAAACTGATAAATTCAGTAAGTTAGAAGGATTAAAAAAAAAATCAACAAACATCAGTAGCTTTTCTATATACCAATGATGAATTTGATGGGAAGCAAAACCAGGAAAGCAATTCCATTTCTAATAGCTCCCCTCAAACATCCCAAAACCAAACTACCACAAAACCTAGGAATAAACTTAACCAAGGAAGTGAATGACCTCTGGAATGAAAAATACAAAACACTGAAAGAAATTGAAGAGGACACACAAAAAATGCAAAGACTTTCAATATAGACTGGAAAGATACTGTTAAAAAGTCCATACTACCAAAAATGATCTATACATTCAGTAGAATTCCCATCAAAATATCTCACATTCTTCACTGAACTAGAAAACCTAATCCTGAAATTTACATGGAAACAGGGCCTCAGATAGCCAAAACAATTACAAAACAAATGAATAAAGCTGAGGTCAACATACTGCCTAATTATGAGACATACTAGAGACACAGTAACCAAAACTAGTATGATATTGGGATAAAAATGTAAACACTGACCAACAGAACTGAATAGAGATACCAGAAATAAACACACATCTAGTCAACGGACTCTCGACAAAGGTGCCAAAGATGTACAGTACATTGGAGAAAGGACAGTGTTAGATTTGACCATTCTCTCTCATCCTATACAAAATTCAATTTGATCCAAGATGGATCGAAGACCTAAATGTAGGACTTGACTATTAGAAGAAAACATAGAAGAAATACTTCAAGACATTTGTATAGGCAATGATTACATAGGACCCCAAAAGGATAGGAAACAAGCAAAAATTGATAAATGGGATTACATCAAGTTAAATTGTATAGCAGAGGGAATAATTAATAGAGACAACTAATGGTATGGGAGAAAACAATATGCCAAATATTTATGACAGACTTAATATGCAGAAAATACAAAGAGTTAAAAAAAAAACTACCAGAAAAACCAACAGATCCAATTAAACACAGGTAAATAATTTAAATAGATACTTCTCAAAAGAAATACAGCTGTGCATGGTGGCACATCCTGGGGAAGTAGCTCAGTGGTAGAAAGTAAGAGTATGTGTGAGGGCCTGGGGTTCAATGTGCAGAGAAGGAGAAGAAAAAGAGGAAAAAGAAGGAATACAAACACAAATGGGCAAAAAATACAGTATATGAAAAAATGCTTGATATCACTAGCTATCAGGGAAATGCAAATCAGAACTGCAATAAGATACCATCTCATCCCAATCAGAATGTCTACTATTAAAGAACACTATATATAACAGACTGATGAGAATGTGAAGAAGGATCTCTTCTACACTGCTGGTGGGAATATAAATTAATCCAGCCACTATGCAGAACAGTATGGAGATTTCAAAATAAAACTAAAAACAGATCTACCATATGACCCAGCTAATTCCACTTTTGGGTTTATATCCAAAGAAAGTGAAATCAGCATACCAAAGAGATGCCAATGCTTGTGGCAGCATTATTCACAATACCTACACTATGGAATCAATATAGATGCCTACCAACAGATGATTCAAATAAATTTTATATATACAATGAAGTATTATTCAGCCACAGAGTGAAATCCTGTCATTTGTACAAAAAATGGGTGGAACTGGAGGATGTTATATTAAATAAAATAAACCAGACCAGGACCGAATGTTTCCTATTTGTGGAAGCTATAGAAAATTCATACAACTTTAGAACTCTGTCCTATAAAGGTAAATGGTTATTTCTTCACTTTTTCTAAAATGGGGGTGAGGAGCATGGAAGAAGGCAAACAAGCACAGCTGAGTGGTATATTTGTTGTTTTACTGTTAATCTGACACATTTGAACCAAAGCATTCACAATACTTGATATACTTTGAAGAGAATCATATACTATAGTCTTAAGACATAACCACAGTACAAGCAGAACAATTAAAGCTACATAAGGCCTTAAAAGATATCCACAGTGTATATTAATATTCACTCATTTACAAATTAAACTACATACCATTAAATTTCTTTTGCTTTCATTGTTTTAATCAGGCAGGATTCATTCAAGAAAAGGCAACTTAGTTTTTGTGTGTGAGCTTTATTTTTTACTATATTGATTAATATAAAACTTATGAGTGAAATGTTTTCTTACCTCCTACATATAGGAGTAAATCCACGAAATTCTCAGATAGTAATAACAAATAGCCAGTCTAGTTGTGGTCACAAAGAACAATTAATCAACTTTCAGGTTTTTATATGATAAAGAGTACTTCAACTCTGTAAGATTAGTCAAATGTAAAATAAAATCAGGTTTGAAAGCCCTAACTGCCTTTTAAATAACTAAATGAAAATTTTAAATAGTTGCCTCACAGTATCAAACTTGTAAATCCAATCTAGTTCAAATCCAGTGCTATCATGACTTCTCATTTATAATGTAACTAATTAGCAAATTGACAGATGGCATAATAATTAAGACTTCATTTCTTTTTTTTCTGGATAAATGTATTGTGACCAGAGAAAACAGAAAATTCAACGTATTTTACAGTAAAATAACCATTCAAGCCTCTATCCCTGTACAGCAGGGTAAATTCTAGTTAACTTGCATTTTTTTTCATTTATTTTTTAGTTATTCTGTGCACTTGAACTGCTTTAGATATACCGCTTTTGAAAGAGTATTACATTTGTATACCAGGATAAATTTAGTATACTGAGAGGTTTTAAAAATATTTATAAATGTTTCTGATATGCAAAAGCATTTGGCAATACTTTTACAGCATTTGACTTTTATAGAATTAAAATTTCATACAGTACTCATTTTGATGTTTAAAAAAAAAAATTCACAGAAAAATATAAATTACACAGCCTGACTGCTTGATACTGTTATTTCCAGTTTCTGGTTCTGGTAACTAAAACCTTCATTAAGTTTGTTAACAAATCATTACCTGTACATTTATGAAGGCAACTGACATGATTTGCAAACAAAATCTTCAGGTTTCATGTTATTTACCAAAGAGTGCAGTTCAGCAAGAAAAGAAAACTCAATATGCAAATTTACAGAATGTTTTACAAATTTACCAGTTCTTGGGACACAAACTGTTTCAACCTTTCAAGGTATTGCCCATAAAGTTCCACATCATTGTGTCCTGCTCCTTCAACCCACAGAGGCTCCACAGGTCTTTGGCAACGCTCAAACAACGCGAGGCCATGTGAAAAGTCAATGACTTCATCTTCAGTCCCATGAATTATTAATACTGGAGAGGTTATCTTAGAGATTTTGTCGATACTGCAGGGTAAAGAAATGGGAGAAAAAAAGATAAGTTAACTATGTAAAAAGAAGTATAACTTTTCTTGTTCTATAACAGAAAATTCAATCAGAAACTGTATAAAATCAGCTCAGAAGGGATGGATGTCTTAGATTTTGAGTAACATTTCAAAAGATGATTTTTGACTCCCAAGAATGTTGGCAGCAGGCCTTCATCTTGCAAGGGAAAACTTTAGAAAGAGCTTTCTCTGGAGATTGTACCAGATCAGCTCTTTAGTTCTCCACTCTTACCTATTAGCAGATAGCCAAAATTGTAAGGTATCAAGAGAAAACACTTCAAATATAAGAAAAAGATAAAGACAAACAGAATTTTTAAAAGGTAACTTGGAGGACAAACTATGCAGAGAACCTTACAAACAAGTCTTTTCAAAAGTCTTGAGAGATAAGACAATATAACTGTAAAATGAGAATGGAATCTTATAAAGGAAGAAATAATCAGTGAAATAATTCAAGGCTGTATTTGGTAAGACAAATGTTTATTTATACTATTTGCGGTGAAAAAGATGTTCAGTAATAGAGGAATTAAGACTTAAAAAAATAAAAAATGTATGACTTTTTAAAATATTTTATTTATGGGTAGCACTGCTTCTTTCTTTGGGTATCCTAGATATGAATGAAGGAGCTAGACAGAACTGAATGAGGGAGCTAGACAGAACTGTAAGTTGTTAAGTGTCACTTAAACCACCTTTCTTTATTAATTCCTATCATTCAGCTAAACAGAAATGGTTTAATAGATATCATTATCTAAAAGAAAAACTCAAAACAAAATAAACACCCACAGCGGTAGAATGCTTTCTTAGCATACAAGAGGCCCTGGATTTGAAAGCACTGCCAAAAAAAGGGAAACAAAACCAACCAACTCCAAACTTCCCATATCCTGCAGTAGTGATAAGATCACATTCTCCTGTTTCTCTACTAAAATGACACTTTTCTAGCCAATCATGAAAAAAACTTTTTGAAATAACCTTTGCTGTTCCAAACAACCAAGTGATAACATGGCTTCTGACCTGTCATTCACACACACACAAAAATCCTTTATGTTGTAGCCAACCAATGAAAGGGAAGCCTAAGAGTTACCAAAATCTTATACCTTCTCCCTCTTTGAAAAAATTAGGTCATCAATTTTTTCCAACTACAGTATGGAGGGAAAACTAAAAATAGGTGGGAACTACCTCCTGTTGTGAGAAGCATGAAGTAGCTGCCCTTTTTCAAATCTGTGTAACACTGTATGTTTGCAGGGTTTGTGGTGACAATACTGATATTCCTCATTTAACAACCTACATGTTTGACGACTACACATGCGACCCAGGTACGCTATTCAGATTTATGGCCCACTCTATTTTTTTGTACAGTTCTGTATGTATTATTAGCAGAGCCTCAATATCTTTTTTGTACAGACACCTTGTTTATACACAGTGCTAAAACTTTTGCTGATTGTACTGTACAGTACTGTAGTTTTGTTGTTATATATTACAGTACTGTATGAGTTATGCAAACAAAAGCAAAGTCATGAAGTTGGAGTTTCCCTCAACCATTTCTTTATTTTGAATACTGTAATTTACATACTATATACAATTCCTCACTTAGCGACCAAATTCAATGAACGACCTAGTCTCAGGACGGTAACTCAGTCATTAAATAAGGAAATGTCTATACTCTTAATTCATAAGATTCAATTATTTTGCAGTTTCCTTTTTTTTGTAAATTAGATATCATTAACTAATTTTTTCCTCTACTTATTATTCCTTTCCCTCACCGTTAGGTATCTCACTTAATGGTACCATTATTCATTACCAGCTCAAGGGAGAAACTGGGATCTTATTAAAGTTCTTCTCTTTATAGTATCTCACACCCAAATGTACAACCAGTTCTACCAATTTTACTTCACAATTTCATTCTCTTGTGTCTAATACTAGTGACACTGTGTAGAGTATAATATCCTCCTTCTACATATTGGTCAAACATTTTGACTTTCTTACTGGACACCTGCCAATACTCTTCAAACTAATTTTTTTTCACAATTCCTATATGATAATTAATAAAGAATAGAGGCTCATGGCTGAATGAACTGTGTCATCAACGTCTTAAGTGATAGAAAAATAATTCAAGTTTCTTGGAATTGCACTATCTTGAATATTGCCACTTACTTTGGGAATGCATCAAAACAGTAGGTCTTCTTGGTATCAGGAAAAGCAACTCGCATTCCTGAGGTCAAAGGAGAATGAAGAATAACAGCAGCACTCTCATACCGAGCAGCAAGATCCACAGATGGTACTGTCCCTATACTTTGGCCATATATAATCACATTTTCAGGACGAATGCCATACCTACAAAATTCAGAAGTTAAAAAAAAAGTTGGACTGGAAGAAAATGTCCCATCATTTCTGAAGATTTAACATTAGAATGATGTAGGATGAGACAATGTCAAGTAATTTACGATTAAAAATTAAGTTTCCCAGTTATCACCATCAATTTTAATGCTACAGCAAGCTCTATACTATAAGCTTATTTCACCTGTTTAATTTAACCTTTCAGAAATAATTGCTGGTATTGTTTAAAATTTCAATCTTTATGTATTAAATCACTTATTATGCTCTAGTAATTCAACCTAGCACATTGTTGACTAAGCGTGGAACACACCAGATTACTCTTTTGTTTTTATTTTTGTGCTACTGGGCATTGAACCAAGGGTCTTGAGTACAGTAGTCAAGCACTCTACCACTGAGTTACACCTTGGACCTTTTAATTTTTGTTTTGAGACAGGGTCTCAACTAACTTGGCCAGGCTCACCTTGAACTTGCAATTCTCCTGCCTCAGTCTGCCAAGTAGCTGGAATTACAATTGTGTGCCACAAGGCCCAATTATATCACTAATATTTTAATGGACTGGTGTTTAATGTATATTTAGTGTTTATTTAACAATATAACAAGTTCTTTATTTCTCCAGACACTGAGAACAGCTCATTTTTATTTTCTAAACTGGTCATACTGATGAAATGCTACATAAGACTATGGTTATGAAATGAGTACAATAATGTACGATAACTGAAAAGATGAACAGATAAACTAGAATTTCAAACACAATACAGTTCAGTGAATTATGAAGAGACTTCCAAGAGTACTATTTTCCTCCTTTTAACACTGCCAGAGATTTTAAATACAAGTTCACTGACTTAATAAAATAGTTATGTTCCAAGAACTATTAGTTGGCCTATTTAGAAGGCACAGAGTAATCAGTGCTGGTAGTTAAGAGCCATTTGCAAAGCAGCTTCTAGACCTTCAGACAGGTAAGAGAGCTTTCCGAGAATCTGAACATTCACTAGGAAAGAGCAAGGCAAACTATCCACATGTTCTCTTCCAGGAAAAGATTATGTGAACTATCCAGGTAATGATATTCCTCCCAATAGTTTCTTCTAATCAGTCCTACACAAACACTTGGGATATAATCTAAAGGTGGGTTCCATCCAGTCCTAATTTACTCTTTTTTTTTTTTAGAGATATTTATAAAAATTATTTTATTATGCCATGTTAGTTATATAATGAGTTTCATCTTGGTATATTTGAACATGTATGTAACGTACTTTGATTATTTTCACCCCCTCATTAACCTCCTTTTCCTTTCTTTCCATGATCATACTGATCTCTTTTCTCTTCTCTAGTAATCTCCTTTTGATTTTCCTGTCATAGATATATATTTTTTGTATTAAATTCTTTTATTGGTACATTGTAGGTATACAACACAATTACATTTCTCATTGGGAATTGTACCTTTACATAATGCATCTTGGTTCTTATTTTTTCCCCATTCCTAGCCCTCCCTTCACCCCCTCCACCTTTCCCCACCTACAAAGACTTTTATTTCCATTTTTTCCGTTTCTCATCATTTTTCCTTTCCCTTCTTTCCTTTCCCCTGCTCCTCCCACTACCCCTACCCTTTGGACCTTTTCTTCCTATTTTACATTATCGATTATTCATTCTAATCATTGGTACATTTTAGGTATACAAAATAATGACATTCATCATCGGAAATTTGCACCTTTACATAGTCTCTCTTGGTTCTTATTTTTCACTCTTGCCCAGCCCTCCCTTCAACCCCTCCAGTCCTCCCTATTTACAAAGATTTTGTTCCTATTTTTCCATTTTCTCATATTAATCCCATTCCCTTCTATCCTTTCCCCTAGCCCTCCCAATTCCTTCCCCTTTGCCCCTTTTCTTCCTATTTCACATTACCTATTATACATTTAGTCCTTATTTACACTTTCAGTTTCTCACACCAGAGAAACTATTCAGTATTTACACATGTGTCCTATTTATTTCACTTGAGTATCGCCTCAATGTGCATCCACTTAGCTATAAATGTCTCTAATTTCTCATTTTTTATGGCTGAGTAGTACTCCATTTTATTAAAAAACCACATTTTCTTGATCCAGTCTCCAGTTGATGGGCATTTGGGCTGTTTCCAAGTTTTAGCTATTACAAACTGTGCTGCTATGAACATGGGTGCACATATATCACTGTGGTATGATTCTTTTAATTCTTTGGGGAAGATCCCCAGCAGTGGAATTTACTCTTAATGTGACTAAACTGAGAAAAGCTTTTTTCCTTTACACAGAAATAAAGATATTGGGAGAGGGCCAGGGATTTAGCTCAGTGGTTCCGATGCCTGCCTCACAAGCGCAAGGTCCCGAGTTCAATCCCTGGTACCAAAAAAAAAAAGAAAAGAAATTGGGAGAATGAACATTAACGGCACTGGCACAATTCAACACTACATTATTAAAAGCTGAACAACAACAACTGCTGATGGCAATTATGGGTTTTCGGCTAAAGATGGCAATGGCAAGGCTCTAGAGCAGTGGTGGCGAACCTATGGCATTCATGCTGCAGCAGGCTGTTATCACTCAAAGCGCTAGAAGGTTAGTCATCACTGCTCTAGAGAAACATGGGTAGCTGCCAATGAAGTATCAGCGAACTATAAGCAGTGATAATTTCAGACAGTATGAATCAAAAGGACTTTTGAGACCATCAATCTAGTTGAGCTGTTTAATGAGATGCTCAAAGTCACAATAAGTTAATGACAGATCTATAATGAGGACCAGGTATACCAACTCCCAGGCCAGAGCTCTTTCCACTACAACACAGACAGCTTAAGAATTGTTGAGGCCCACAGAGTGAACATCAGGACCTTATTTTCTGTTGGTTCATCAGAAGGTCAGAAACTGAGGTTATTAGGCATATCAATTTTCTGAAAAGGTGATCACTCAAACAATAATTATTTAAATTCATTATTTCTCTTTTTCACTTAAGCCTTAACTTTTTACTTTTATTAAGTAAAAGAATTATAAGTCACGTATCGCAAATATGTATACCACACACACACACACACACACACACACACACATATATATGGAAATTATCTGGGTAATCTTTTACTCAACCTTTTTAAACAGATAAAGAAACAGGCTCAGAGAAGTTAAATATATTTCCTAAGACTACTTATACTTACTAACTGTTCCAATTGTATTTAGGGTGCAACATGAGAGACAATACAGAATTGCTAAGAATCTATAGGATGATTTAAATTTATTCTGCCTTTTTTATTAAAAATGATCAACAAATATGTGAAAAAAATCAAGAAAAAATCATTTTAGAAAGTTTTCTTTAAATTGATATCTGACATAAGAAAGGAAAGCTGATTATATAGATTTTCTCACAAATATAGAATACTGAATATCATGTTTTGTTTCAGTAACATCATCCTTTTATGTTGCTTAGAAGTACTAATAATAAAGACCATCTGTTTTACCTTAGCAAGTTTAAGCCATATTATTTCACTGACATTACATTTTAAAAGTATGATATTTATGACATGTGAATTGTTTTTAAAATACTAAATAATTTTTACCATCCCCCTTTTAACTCCTTACTACTATTTTAACTCTTCAAATCTATGTTTTCATTTAATTTCAATTAAAAATCTCCCCTACTCCCTCCCCTTTCCCCCTTGGTATTGGGGACTGAACTCAGGTAGCACCCAACTACATCCCCGGACTTTTCAGTTTTTTGAGACAGGGTCTTAATAAGTTGCACAGGCTTTCCTCTAACTTCCTGAGCCTACTGAAGTAGCCGGGATTACAGGTATATGCTACCACACATACCTAGTAATTCCCTTTATATGGAATTTTGCTGAAAGTGTAACTTCACACTTTTGGAGAAGGACATATTTTTAGACATTTTCTAAAACAGGTTATATCCTTTAACAAAATTAAGGAGGTTCTCCCTGTTACCATTAATATTTAAACATTAAATTAGAAACAATGAGTTTTCTTTATGCCTGCTAGCTTACACTTAAAAGTCAGGCATCTTATGACAAATAAGTTACATAAGATACCTATCTATTTATTGAACATTAATCTGATTCATGAGAAAATACACTCAAGTCTACAAAATAGATATTTTTCAAGAAAAATTTGTATGTATCTTGGTGACTAGGAAAATTTAATGTAATTTCCAGTCTCCAAATGTATATTCTTTGTTATAATCAAAAAATAATTGACAAAATAATAAAAATTTCTCACATTATCAAAACATTACTTCAAAAAACAACAACTTGAAATGGCCTTTCCAAATTTTAAGAGTCCAGAATGTAAAGTAAAATCTCATTTAAAATAATAACTTTAATCATTCCAATAAAGTATATTTACATCACAGTGCCCAAGAAATAATTATATAAAATAATGTATGGGCTGGAGATCTAGCTCAGTGGCACCGCGCCTGCCTCACAAGCATAAGGTCCTGAGTTGGATCCCTGGGACCAAAAAAATAAATAAATTAATTAAATAAAATAATGTAAACCTGTTAGGGTTTCAATTCTCTCAATAATGACAGATCAAGTGAATGATTACTTAAATATCATTTTCTCTAATTTCACTGAAAGGCTACAACTGTGAACAAATATTTGAATACCACACCTCAATAAGAGAGTTCATCAAAGCAAACATTTATCATTTGATTTAAAAATTTAAAAAGTCACATACCACATGCATTAATATACATACCAACCTGAGTTGTCTTAAAGAGCTGTTGTGGTTATTATACAAAATTTAAAATCGTAATCTAAAAGTTTAATGATTCCTAAGTATATATTTGTAAGTACAATCTTTCTATAGTAGTTCAAGGCATGTATAATAAAAACAATTTTTATATTAATGCAGTACAATTTTGGATAACTACCATAAATGTGAAAAATACTTCCCAATCACACTTTACCTTGTCCTAAGAGCAAGCCAAGCAGCTTCAATATCTGCATATAGGTTCTTCTCTGTTGGTTTTCCAGAACTTGCACCGTATCCAGAATAATCATATGAGAATATGTTACAATTAATCCGTGATCCCAGTCCTATGTAAAAGCTGCTCATCTGACCAAGATCAACAGCATTTCCATGTGAGAAGAGTAAAGTGTATTTGGCATTGGGTGAGCAACGCACAAACATACAGGCAATTCGGTTGCCTTTACTGGTTCTAGTCATGAAACATTCCATAGCATCTTTTTCTCTAGAAGAGTATTGCCAGTCAGCTCGTTCTGAGAGGTGTAAAGTCCAGCGGCTTCCACTTTCATCGCACATCAGTGTGTAAGTTGGATCAGGTGGCAAAAATGCTAATTTTGAAGCAATTTTCCCTGGGCAAGGTGGACAGCAGAAGAGGCAACATAGCTCACTAAATGAAAGATTATTCATCCTCTGAAAAAGAAAAAGAGAAAGCAAAAGTTTTTAATAACTGTGGATTCTGCATTCTTGTACAATGGGTTAAAATAAAGGCATGTGTAATTATTATTGGTGGTTCATGTCTGCTAAGTATCTGCCTCAATAGATCTTGGCATCTTTCTAGAAATACATTAAATCCTAGAGTGAGGCAAATATTCCTAGCCTGTAGATAAAACTCAAACACTGTATGTTTCAAATAGTAGTGATTATTATACATAACAAAAATGTGAAAGATAACGTATTAAGATAATAGAAGGCATGAATTATCTTTAGATTATCTTGCAATTTCTGTGTAACTCAATAAAGACTATCAGAATCTCATGAAGAAGCTAGGGATTACATAATAAAGTAAAATAAGAAAAGTACACAAGGTGAAGCAGTGGTAGAGCCAGAATTTGATGCTAGTCACTCCTACTCTCACGCAAACAGGTTCTAAAATCCTTCTTGTGGGAAAGCAGCCTTTCATTTTATCACAGTAAGGTGGTTCAAATAACCTATAAAGTGTAAAAAAATAATATATATGTAGACTTGTACCTATGTACATACTTATTGCCCACACTCAAAAAAGGCTAAAATATGAAGTCAGCTATGAAAAAAAAAGTTAAATCTCCTCATGTTGGATGAAGAACACAGAGAGCTGGGGTGGAATCCCAACTTAACACTAGCTTTGTCTCCTCGGGCAAATTATTTACCTCTTTGATCTTCATTTTCTTCATAAGTAAACAAGGCCAGTCAATACCTACACTGAACATAGTGGTTGTGAAGATCAAAAAAGATGTCAGGGAGGTATACAATCCAGTGACAGCCACATAGTTGGCACATTCCAGAATGGTCCTCCCGTTTTTTTAGTATAATACTTTTTTAAAAACTTGGGCAAAATAAACACAGTACTTATTTTTGCACCATCAGCATTTCTGTCTATTTTTACCCTTTCTCAAACTCTCTTTTTAGCTGACACAGACCATTGCTTAATTCCTGGAAAGGGGAATTCAAAACAATTACTTAATATTAAAGTTTATGGAAGTTGCCAGTGCTCTACACATTGAAATCTTAAGTACATTATAACGTATACAAGACGTTAAGATTGATGGTTCAGATTTTTTGTTCACCTCTGAACACTATTACAATACCTGTCCCATTGTAGGCACTTCATATGTTTAAAGAATGAATAAAATATTACTTAAAGGTTTGGTAGCACACTAAACTTTCTCCAAAGTAAAAGATAGGAAAAATTATACATCATTATACGGAGAAGATAGTTCCCCTTAGGTGAGCAATAGGGTTGAGATGTTTAAGAAGAGAAGAATGTCCTTTTCACTCACCATTGAATGAAAATATATTCTCTGAGACTCAATACAAATGTGTTAATTTCTCAGAGCAGAAACAGCACAGGAAGAGAGATACAAGTACAACATGAAGGACTTTAAAAGATGAGCAAGGGAAGGGCAGAAAAGTGTCTTGAATATCAAAAACACTTTTACTTGTTATTCTACCTTTATTTCTTTTCAGCCTTTTAAATAAATTTGTTGGAACAAGAATTAGAATAGAAGTGAGAACTAGGTGTCACCTCTAGTGCTAACATGAACTGGAGGATGCTGAGGGCATGCGCAGGGCAAAGGAGGCAAAGAATGTGTGATGCAGTGGTGGTGAACCTATGGCACGAGTGCCACAGTCAGGTGTCTGTTATTACTGAAAGCTCTAAAAGGTTCGCCATCACTGGTGTAATTAGCAGTGTCCACGACAGAATCTGACTATCTTGCAATAGGAAGATTTAAAAAATCTGATGAAGATGGCAACAGAAAGGGTCTGTTTCAGGAGATGACCTGGGGGTGGGGGTGGGGAATGAAGTAGGAAGTACAATATATCAATGCTTTGTTTAGTATCTGACTATGGTTATTTCTCACCCTCAATTACCTTACATGCTGTAACTACTGACCCACAACTGCCAATTAAAAGTGTGATTAGTAAGTAAAGTGGATATAGTTAGACTATGTTCCTATAATTTACCACTTAGACATGAAGACTTATACACAGTAATAAACTAGTTCTGAAATCACCTGGCGACTGAACACAGGTAATGGCACAGAGATGCTTCTGCAGATGAACACCAAAGGAAAGAAGCAAAACAAGAATGGCTGCAGTGCCAGGGTCATAGCCAGTGAAAATACACAACCTTCTTCAGGATGGCAGAAGAAATTATTCCCATGTCCGCTGTCCCAAAGTGAGCTAACTGGGACCCATTTAATGACAACTCACAAATTTTTACCTTCCAAATAACAAGCTTGATACAGGACAGCAATTTAAGTCAGGCTTTTAAAAAGTTACTGTTTCCTTTTCTGTTTGAAAAATTTCACAGTACATATAAACAAAATAAAGCTAAGTTTTTGTAGATCTGAGCTGAGTTACTGAGGAAAAAATTTTCATTTTTTTGATCTAAAAAAAAAAAGTCACTGAAACAGCTTGTTAAATTGAGCTAATTGTAAATCCAACTTAAAAAGTTACCTGAATAAAAATATCATTTAGTTGTTACACATACACACACACACACACACACACACACACACACACACTCCTAGAGAGGAAAGACAGAATAGTACTAGGGGAAAAATAAAAGATTTGGGAGTATAAGAAAACCCTAAGAGAAACAACAAATTCAATAATTTACAGAAGCAGCAAAAGTTTGAACCAGACAAAATAGGGATTTAAAACAAGTTACAATAAATCCAGAAAGAGAGAGAGAAAGAGAGAAACAGAAAAGACCAGACTGAGAAATCTCCAAATATGCAATTTGAGGGTAGGTGATGAAGAGAGAGAAAACAGAAAAGAAAATTTAATATATAAACAGATTAACAGCAGAGAAAGCAATATCCACACTATAAAGAGGTCTCAGGATAATACAGAGGAGAAAATAAAGGCCAAGCATTTCTTAGAATTAAAGATAACAATTCAGATTGAAATAGCTCAAAAGGGGCCAAACATGGGGAAACGCTCACAGCTAGACACTTTTTGGTAAAAATGAAAAACATCAGGAATAAAAAAAAGACCCCAAAATTTTTTACAAAGTAATAAGAGATTACTTACTAGAGAACAAGAATTTTTCACTTTTCAATAGCAACACCTATAATATAAAAGGCAAGTAGTCAGGGATGGCTAGAATATAGAAAATTAGAGCACTTATAAACTACTGGTGGGAAGGAAATTGATGGATCAAATCTGGAAAAATTTGGTAGTCTCTCAAAACAAAAAACAAAACAAAAATCACCCCAGAATTATGATTTTACCAAGAAATTTCACTTCTAAGTATATACCTAGGAGCAATGAAAAACTGTCCACACCAAAACCTGTACATAGATGTTCACAGCACTATTATTTATAATAGCCCCAAAGTGAAAATAACACTATGTTCAATTGATGAACGAATAAACAAAATGTATTATATTCATACAAATAAAATAAAGAGGAACAAAGCAACGATGCATGCCATGAGGTGGATGAACCTTAAAAAAATTATGCTAAATGAAAGAAGCCAATCACAAAAGACCATTTAACATATGGTTCCATTTATATGAAATGTCCACGGGCCGGGGATTTAGCTCAGTGGTGCCGCGGCCTGCCTCGCAAGCACAAAGTCCCAAGTTCAATCCCCGGTACAAAAAAAAAAAAAAAAAAGATCTATATGAAATGTCCAGAAGAGGCAAATCTATAAAGATAAAAAGTAGACTGGTGATTGTCTAGGGCCGTGGAAGATGAGTGGGTTGGGAAGTAAGGACTAAAGGAAATGAACTTTCTTTATGGAATAATGAAAATGTTGTAAAATTTATGTGGTAATGTTTGCACAAGTCTGAACAAATTCATTAAAAATCACTGAAGCATGCATGTTAAATGGGTGAGTTCTACAGTATGTGAACTTTATCCTAATAAAACAGTCACATACACACAAAATCTATGAAAAACTAATTCTGAAAAGAAAAAGCAAAGATATATATGTATTGTGCAAGGTAGCTGGGAATTTTCCCTCCCAGATAAGAAGACAGACTACACAATAACAAACGTTAAAGTAATAAAGACTGATGCTAATACAGAAACAGACCTACTAAGAAAAGACAGCTTAATGGACTCACATATGAACAAGAATATGGCAGGTTTCAAAGTAGGAAAAGATGGATTCTTTAGTAAAAGACGTTGGGAAAACTTACTACGTAAGCAATAGTTTTATCCCTATCAGTATATGACAAACTTCAGGCAGATTACAGACCTAAAGAGCAACCTACAAAAACTTAAAACCACACATACACAACTTAGTAGATTTATCTTTATTCAAATGAAGGATACCTATTCAGAAAAA
The DNA here is from genome assembly GCF_053883595.1 of Heterocephalus glaber. Taxonomy (NCBI): domain Eukaryota; kingdom Metazoa; phylum Chordata; class Mammalia; order Rodentia; family Bathyergidae; genus Heterocephalus; species Heterocephalus glaber. The sequence goes on from NW_028258317.1 coordinate 54,613,380, forward strand.
AAAAAGTCTGGGAAAAAAGACTTCATCATCCAAAACTGTAATGGACATAATACTTAAAATATGACGGCTGGTATGTGGTTCAGTAGTGAAGTGGTTGTCTAGCAAAGCCTTGGGTTCCATTGTCTAAACCACAAAAATAAGTAAAATAAAATATAAGAACCTTCGCAGAAGCAAGAGGAAGAAAATAACAGGTAACTTGAAAATTCACAGAAAGACATTCACATGGCCTAACAAATATGAGGAAAAGACTCAAACTCACCATTAGAAATGCAAGAAACAGCACTTCAGAACTATAGTAAAAACAAAACTCAGTAATATTCAGTGATGTTAAAAATAGGATAAAATAGGAATCTTTGTGAAATGCAGGTAAGCCATCCTACAAGAGGGTAGGTAAGAATCCTACCCTTGGGTAAGTCCAAAGAAACTTGCAGTTTTATATGGTAATGTACAAGAGTATTCACTGCCAAGTTATTTATGTCTGAACATCAGAAGTAACACAGATGCCATCAGTGGGGAAATGAGTAAGCGTGTTTGATGCAGATAATGGAATATTATCTGTAGTCAGAAAGATGACTTGGAAGGCTAGAGCTTAAAAATATACTAGAATAAAAAAGGAATAAACAGATCTAATACCATAAATATAAAAAAGACTCATAAAGATTTATACATCATCAAGAACATGTATATCAGGGATTTAGCTCAATGGCACTGCACCTGCCTCAAAAATGCAAGGTCCTGAGTTTGATCCTTGGTACCGCAAAAAACAAAAAACCAACAACGCCCCCCCCGACACACAACCCAAGTATATCAGACTATATATTTATGGAAAGGGAAATAAAGACAGAGGGTGAAGAAAAAAATACAAATTAAATTAACAAGGGCAGAGCCTGCTCACAGACTGATAAATTCTAGATGGCAACAATCACATCTGCTTGCTTACAAATGGACCTCTAGGGCCAGAGTACCTAAAGGACAGTAAGATTTCTAGTATTTGCGAAATTAATGAGTTGGCAGATTAGTAAGATTAACTCAACTCTTTGTATCTAAGATGCTCCCACAAAAGAAGGGGTGAGGAATAGGAAAAAGAAGGAAGTAGAGAAGGAGAAACTACTAAACTTATTTTCTTACGTGGGGACAAAAGAGAAGCAGTCAAATAAAAATCCCTGAACCCGAGCGTTGTGGAGTAGGAGCAAGTGGAAGTAAATATGTTGTTAGTACTAAATTATTCAGTGCATTATGAAGAATAGGACAGTCTTCCAGGAAGGAGGAAATCTTGCCCTTCTTGAAATCAACACACAAAATGAAAGGTTGTCTCACTTTAAACAGATGGCCTATTAAGGTTTTCCTTTGCATATTCTAGGTCAAGTGCTCTATCACTGAGCTATGTATGCCCTCACCCCTACAGAGGATACTTGGTTATTTCAGTTAGAGCAAGAGGGATTTCCTAAAATTATATGAAATAATTTAAGAAGTCGTTTCTCCTGGTTAACTTTTTCTTGTTCAATAACGAAGAAAAAGGATGAACAGAGACTTTTTCCCAGCAAAACAAAGACTAATGTTAAAAATGTCCCTAAATAGAATGACCCACTACATCTCCTTCCTCTTTTCTAACACTAACTCCTGACATGACTCCTGTCAATTTCTGATACAATGATTTCTGGATAAAAATCTCTTTTCATTCTCTTTCTAATAGTTTCTTGGTAAAGGGGATCAACTAATAGTATTAACATCTGCAAATGACCATTGCTTCTTTAAGGTTCAAGATTATGTTATACTGAACAGAACTAGAACTCATATGTCTTTTACAGGTCTAGGAAACATTAAAAATGCTACCCTTGGGCCGGGGATTTAGCTCAGTGGTTTTGTGGCCTGCTGTGCAAACGCACGGATCCGAGTTCAATACTCCGGTACCAAAAAAAAAAAAGAAATGCTATCCTTTTTGTACTTTGTGTGGTATTTTGAGAACTGTGGTCTAAATACCATTTATAATTTAAAGCCTCATCCTATTCAGAGTGTAAGATGGAGATAATAAATCACTTAAATTTTGCTATACTAGATTTAATGTTAAGAAATACATTCTAAAGCCCAAGATGAATTACTTTGAATTTGGCTTCACTGATGGCTAAATCTGGGGGGCAATATCATAGTTTTTTTTTGTGGGGTATCAGAATTTATCATGTCACCTAGAGACTCTGTAACTAATTAGTTATAGGTCAGTCTATTTAACAACAAGGTTTCTGGAAGTTCCAATGATAAGGAGTAACAGAAACAGTTCCCAGACATTATTTTTTAAAGCTATTTTTAAAAACCTCTAAACATTCACAGACCAAAATAATTGAAAACAGAAAGACTGTGCAAAAATGTAAAGATTGGTTTGTTAACTACTATAAGAAAAAAGTCACTTTTGATGCTTTGGGATGGGGGGCATTTCAGAAATGGGACTTGAACTCCAAGGTGTTGCTTGCGTTAAACAAATACTACCACTGAACATACACCTCCAGCCACACTGATGCTTACTTTGGTTACAAAAATTAAAATCTGTTTTAAATGAAACTGACAGGTAAAGAAATTAGGAAAAAAATAAAACCAGACGTTTAACAACACTAGAAATGAACGAATATAAGATGTTTGATTAACAGCAAGATAGTAAATTCAGAGTGGACTAAAATGACACCAGACATTCAACTATGAAAAATAAGGGAAAAAAGGTCAGAATTTAGGTCTGTGCAAGTGGGGCCAGGTGCCCAACATACCCCAGTGACCTAGGGGAAGTCATCCTAACACTAACAAAGCTGATTATATAATAACTCAGTCTAAGTATACCAATATCAAATAAAGGAATATTATACTCATTTTAGTATCCTTTAAGAACATCATGTGAATTAGGCACCATCTTATCAAAACCAAGTATGTAACTGGTAAGTAGGATTTATTTATTTACTTACTTAGGTACTGAGGATCACTTGCAAGGCAGGTGCAGTGCCACTGAGCTAACTCCCTGACGGAGTGGTAGGATTTATTAAAGTACACACAATATGTACTTTATGTAATGTAAAACTGTGAATGCTATTGTGATCCTATCTCAAAATAAAAAATAACAAAAAAGGCAGGGAATGTCACTCATTGTGAAGGCTCTAGGTTCAAACTGCTGTGTGTGTGTGTAGACACACATGACTGAATATTCACCTGGAAAAAAATTTGGCAAAATGCTCATTTTCATTATAATGATGGAGCAGAGAACACTTACAGTGATCTGTAAATTTAAAAGGAGGTTCTTAGAATGATATACATTATCTTGTGCAGAAACAGAGCTTGTAAAGCTCATACTTACCTCTATGAGGTAGGCTGTACTTTCTCCTTTTTAAAAACTCTAATAGGAATCACCAGCAGCCACTCCACTGCCTATGAGATCACAAGATGTGAAATTTGGGTGACTGTGCTGGGAAAATTCAACTTTGCTTGAAGAAATAGACTGCACAGACTGTGCTATGTGGGTATAGAAACAAACTCATGGAAAAGTTTTTTGAAGTATTAGATTTTTTTATATTTCAAATTGAAAGAAAAAATTTCAGCAAAACTAATTTTTTCTTTAAAAAGGAATTGTCTGATACTTTTTAGGTAAAAATCAAAAATTTGAATACTAGTAAGATTCTAGATAGAGAGTAATAGAGCCAATGAGTTACTTGGGGTGTGTTTTGGTAAACCAGACAAATGCCTTGGTAATTCTGAGTTTAGAAAAGTGAAGGATTTTTGTCAAACTGGAAAATGTACTGGACAATGCCAAAATAAGATCTTTTCCCCCACTGGTGAGAAGAACTGGAGTTAAGATTAAAACACAAATAAAAACAAAAAAATCCCTGAGAAGATGGTAAACATTTACCAATGACCTCAAAATAGTTCAGTCAGGGCAAGTTATATATATATATTTTTTTAGTAGAAAAAAGTTAGGCACTAAGTACCAGAAGTGAGAAAGTTTTATCTATAATGATATTACAGTAAAAGATAGAAATTAAGATTGAAGAGCCTATATAATAGCCCAAGTAATGAAACTGGAACAGAAGTGACACAGTTCAATGTAGCCATCTCTATACTTTTGTTTTCCCTCATGTATGGCTAGTGGCACAGCATAGAACAAGTATCTCAAAAGCGCTATTGAGCAGTGCAGAACTAGAGGCTTAGAAACACAGTCAATTCAGAATCAGAACTTACGTGCTTCACATTCATACTAGCTTCAGAAGCTGGAGCCCCTTCCATCCTGGCATCTCCATCACAGTCTACATAGGTAAGCAATTTTGATAGCTCTTCTTATTGTTCACTGATGAAGCACACACAAGTCAATGAGATTACAAACACAACACTATTTTAGAAGCCTATATCTTGATAAAGATGTTCTAAGATAGGCTTATTATTAACCCAATTTTAATTTTATTAAAAATAAGCAATGCAAACCTATTAGGCTACGTTTTAACTCATGTTTTTGACAGGTTCCCTGCATACTGAAGTTGCAAGCAAACCACAAAAGCTGTAAAACACCTTGTGACTATCAGACAACTAATTTCTGAACATACCCCAGGAATATTCTAAACATTTTTACAATCCTGATGATCCAATGGAGCAATGACCTAACAAGTGAATCAAGTCTTCCTGATTGAGTAAGACAGGCCGTCCATTGTTGCATATGTTAATATCAGATTCTTATAAACCTTTTGGTGACTGGAAAGTACAATTATCATAGAGCTTTCAGAGATACACCTCTACACATTGCTGAGTGTAGGCTAAAAACATGAACAAACACGTTTCCCCCAAATCACAAGCTTTTGGTACTTCAACTGTAAGACTTCCATCATGGGTATTCCCAAAATTCACAAAAGCAGTCCTATTAGTCTAGAAACATCCCAGAAATACACATTATTTTCTCCTTATGTGTAAGAAGGAAAAGGTGTTTCTGGGAAACCTTTCACATTTCATACTACATAATGTCTATCTATGGCACAGTATAATTTAATCAATGTAGTCACGTGCTTCAGGAAACAAGGATTATTGATGACAAACGTTGAACACAATCTTTCTTAAAAAGAGGATCATACTACTGGTAACACAGTTCTTGCTTTCTAGATGCAGTACCCTCTTCAATTCTTAGAACACTAATATTAAAAAATTATTCTGTTGTGACAATTACCGCGTTTTTCAGGTATATGTTCTTTGGGCTTTCATTGCTTCTTCACTGACAGCTTTAACTATTTGATCTAATAATGCAATTAGTAAATTCTTCCAGTGAGAAGGTAATCAAGTCTTTTACACAGCATCATAGCAGAGTATAGCCCAAAACTCACAAAGCTAAGAATTAAAAGGTATGGCTTTCAGTTTTAGTTTTATTTCTGAACAGCTGGCAATTTTAGGGAAGCTAATCTATACTTCATTTTTTTCCTATAAAATGAGAAGTCTGGGCTCAGGGATTTAGCTCAGGGCACTGTGCTTACCTCTCAAGCATAAAGTCCTAAGCTCGATCCCTGGTACTAAAACATAAATAAACAAAATGAGGAGTTTGAACTAGATAATGTTTCTTCTACTTCTAAAACACTGTGATTAAGATTCTTCTCATAAGATTCAAATTCATTTAATCTTCCAAAGCATGTAAGAGAATTAAAAAATTTGTGATTTGCAAAACTTCAAGTTTGCAAAACTCCCACCACAACACTAAAAACAAAGCATCTAAAAAAGCACATTAATTTATATTTAACAAGTTAAAGTTCATGAGTTGTAAATTTGGAGGGAGGGAAACAATGTCCTTAAAGTGTGGTAAAACATATATAAACGAAAAAATTATGATTTTAAGTGTAGTTATCTGGCATTATGTAGAGTCACAATGTTGTATATCATGATCATTGCCAACCTTCTACAAAACTGAAATGCTAAACCCAATAATCCATAACTCCATTTTCTCTTTTCTGTAGCACTTGGCAACAACCATTCTTTCTCTACAATTTGGGGGAGGGGGGCAAAATGGTACTATGGATTAGGCCCAGGGGGTGTGGAACTACATCCCCAGCACTTTTTCTCAATTTAAGGATAGGATCTTGCTAAATTGCTCAGGCTAGTGCAGATCATCCTGCCTCAGTCTTCCTGGTAGATGGGGTTGCAAGCATGTGCCATCACTTCTGGCTTCTAAGTTGTTTTTTTTTTGTCTAAGATTTTGACTACTCATTCTTTTCTCTAGGACTATGACTACCTCATATAAATGGAATCATTCAACATACTGTCATTTTGTTACTGGTTTCTTTCACCTATGTCTTCAAGATCCATTTATCTTGTAACATGTCAGAATCTTCGTCCTTTTAAAGTATGAATAATATAACATTTTGTTTATCCACTCATCGACTGGCATATTTTTGGCGATTGCAAATAATGCTGCTATGAACATGAGTGAAAATTATCTATTTGAGTCTCTCCTTTCACTTCTTTTTGGGAGGGGGGTCTTGAAAAGTACAAAAATAGTTTCAGGTTTATTCTAAGGTAAATAAATTTTGACTTACTACTTTCTATAAATTGGAGACAAAATACTCTATCAAATTTGTACATACATATTAAACAGAACTGATCTGCTACTTCAAAAGCTTTAAAATTTCAATACTTTAAATTTTAATGTACTGACATGAAAATTATGAGCAATTAAATATTCAAAATACATATCCAAGTTTCTAAAAAAGTCAAATATTTTAACTTCTAAAACAATTTAAACGGGGGCTGTATTAGTGGCAGAGACAGCCTCAGCATGCATCCATGAGATCCCTTGGGTTTGCACACACATGAACAAATATTTTAAAAAACCCAAAACACAAACTGCACTAATTCTCTAAACTTAAAATTCAGTAGATAACTAAAAAATTCTATTGGAGTTTATACATATATCAAAAGTTATCTTCCAAAAGCATGGGAACAGAAGGGAAACAATTTAGTGTGTCAGAACACTTAAAACAATAGATCATCCAGGGTTTCTGGGTCCATTCCTTGTTTCCTTTTAAGACTTTTCAACTCCTTAACAATAGCATTTCTTAAAATATGGACACGGTAGTCTCCGGAGCACTAGGAAATTTTACAGAACTTATGCTAAAGCAAGGGACATATTAACAGTGAAATAAAAACTCGTCACTGTCCCAAAAAACTACCACTAACGAGTAATAGTGCATAGACAGTAACATAAATGTTACATAGGAAATCTGTCTTAGAGGTCTGAAAGGGGCTGTGAGGCTCAGCATACACTTGTCCTTGTTCCCCTTACTATCTTTTAGAGTGCTGTGGCTGTCTGAATAGACACCACCAATTTCATGATTACATACTGCCTGGAAGGTTTTAGCCTTTATCTCCCCTCAATGTCAACAGTATATTTAAGGGTTTCAAAGGCTGCCATCAAGGAGGTATTCTTAGATCTGTAAGCCAAGACATTACTCCTTAAAGACTGACTGGACCAGTAACTCACATGCCTAAGGTCTGTATCCTAGCCAAAAGGGTAGATAACACAGTACTGTCTCTCAGGGCTGAGTTATCTTTGTAACTTACTCTCAGAATATTCTCCTGCCTTTTGTAGAATGCCTGTGTGGAGAATTTCAGCTGTACCAATCTTAAGGGATAATTTAGGAACTGTTCTCACTGCTGCTAATTTTGTTTTCTTAAATCAGCTTTAAGTAGTCTAATATTAATGAAATTGAATTTAGGAGTGGATGAAGGAGGCTATAATCCAACACAGATCTTGTGAGATACAGAAGTGTTACTTTTATCTTTCTCTGTAAAGTCTGGGCAATTTGAAGACATCAAACTTCAGTCCTCAGACTCTGCAGTCACCTTGTCAATGTCCTAATGCTTCATAAACTGTTTCTAATTAACACCCTAAATGACACCAGGGTTAATAATATTGTATAATGCTCTTAGACCTGACTTTGGACAAGCCTTTACCTGGATGGCTCCAAGCTAATTAATCTATTCTATGCAAAATCAGTTAATGTGACAATAGCTTTGGGTTAAGCCTGAAAATTATCTTAGATACCAACAGCACTATTAAAACTGTAAATTTTTGGACTAAGACATGTACATTACTTTATGCTTCTCTAACTTTAGCATTTACCTAATCTGTAATTGCTGCATATCTTAATTTTCTAGAGTTATTTGGAAAATTAAAAGAAGCCTTCTCCTTTCTATTTATCTGATCTGTGGTTAAGATGGGTATGTCCGGTGTTGCACCAAAGAAAACTGCATCTTAATCTACTCATATCTCACGAATTCTGTCCCAAACATCACTTCTGTATGATTAATATTCTCGGATCTAGATAGGACTTTCTACTTTGTATTATACTCTTGACTTCAGCTTCTTTTTTCTTTTGGCATTTCACACAACCCAGATTATACAGTAATTCTGGTTGGTGACCTTTTACTCCTGGCCTGGAGCTATGTCTTCACATAGCCATTACGGAATATCCGTATCTCTGTCTTATACATAGTGGAGGTTCAAGAGAAATTAGTCAAGATTTCATACTTTCAAAAAGTACCTAAGTCCTTATCAGAGATGGACTTACAGATACTGGGGAAGGGAGAGAATTTCAGCCTGTGAAAAGGAGCGGACAGATTATTAGAGTAAGCCTGCCTTGCTACGTTTCCTGGTAGAAGATTTGTATAAAAGGTAAGATTATCATTATGATATCAGCCAAATAAACAGAGGACATAAACATTTCTCGTCTCCCAAAATACATACAAGTACACAAACAATCCTCAGGACACAGGACTATACTTTTCCTTTACCTTTTTAAAGGAAAACAAAAAGATTCCAAAGAAAAATAGGATAAACAGAGAAAACTGATCATGTCCGTATATGCATTTTCATGATGGTCGAAAGGGGTAATTTTTCTGAGCTGAAGAGGCTAACAAGTTAGGAAGTGTCATTTATCTCTTCTAGCATCTTTAGGCCTGATTATGTGGAATACTTCCTAGAATAACACTTAAAATGTTAAATGAAATTGTAGGTCCTCAGGAGGAGGTAAGGAGTAGTAAGAAAAATCTTTATCTTGCTCTGTGAACTTCTTAAAGAACAAAGCAAGAAAAACTACAGATTTCCCTTCTTGTAAGAAGCAAATCTTAAGAAAAACCAGTAAAATTTAATTAATTAATTAACAGTTGGCTCAGAAGTCTTCAACCACTGCCATGAGATATGAAGTCATCCTGTAAAGGAAAAGTGATTTCCTAATAATATTCTCCTTATCCATCAATTCTTTTTCCATACATATAATATCCATTTAGTAGGAATAATGGAAGATAACATTTATGCATTTTCAACGTAAGTATAATATTCTTTAACTCTCTTTGCATTGACAGTGGGACATATCAGTCCTTACTAATCTGGTCTTTAAATTTGTCTACCCAGTTTGACTATCTATATAAACTGCCATCTCCATCACTTCCTTTTCCTTAATCATACTCATTTGTAGTAAGTTTGAAAAAGTACCCCTAGCTTAGAAGATGTGTAGCAAATACTTGTCAGTTGTGCTGAACACATTCCCGTGGCTCATGCAAGCCAACATTGCTTTTCCTACACATTTTCTTCAGTACTGCATACTAAGAACTGGAATAATCATTTCAAAGAACAATCTAAATGCCTAATTAAAGAAAATAAGGACAACATAGTTAACAGAGAGGGAACCAATTACTGAATTTCTTCCAAGACCATTTGAAAATAAAAGGTAAGTGGGCTAAAGTTCATTATAGTCCCTTTAAAATAAATTTACATGGTCCTTTGAAAACTGGTAATTAATATTTTCAGTATTTTACAACAAAGAACAACATTAATAAAGTTCTATAGGATCTTTTCATTTTACAGAAAATTAAGGGGTATGTAGACTAGCCTCATAAACCAGGAAGAAATAGAATTCAACAGTTAGGAAAGATTTTGTAATAGAGCCAGAAATTAGGGTTAGATATGATTTGCAAAAAGAGGAAAAACCTTTAAGGCTAGGAGACCAATATGACAGTCTTACCAATATCACAGGAAAGTATGCTAGTGAGAAAGAACTGAGGCAAAGTGTATACACTGAAAGAAGAAAAAAAAAGGGGAGAAGATGGAATTTAAAAACAAATCTTTGTTCAATGATGGAAACCATGAATGCCCAGCATAAGAAATGGAATCCATAAAACAGATTCAAACAGATATCCAGATTAAAAACTCCATTGAAAGCAGCAGAATGGGTCGATGTGAGGACAGAATATCAGATATAGGAGACAGGATTGCGGTTAGCCATCATTGAGAGATTTCTTAAAAATAGCAAGGGACCAAGAGAAATCAATCCGGCAGCTGCTAAATGATGGAAAGAATATTAAGATTCAATGGTTGGGCTGGAGATTTAGCTCAGCGGTTCCGGCGCCTGTCTCCCAATTTCGATCACCGGTACCAAAAGAAAAAAAGATTGATTGGAGTCAATGGAAAAGCAGGAAATAGCACAAATGACATTAAAAAAACACCTGTTCTCAGAAGTAATGGCAGAAACCTTCCCCAACAGGGAAAAAGAATTTGACATACAGATAAGTGAAGTATGTAGAACTTCAATTAGCCATAATAAAAAAAAAAAAACCCCAAGGCATGTAACCGTCAAGATTCCAGAAATTCAAGACAAGGACAGAATATTAAAAGCTGTTAGAGAAAAGAAGCAAATCATCTGTAAAGGAAAACCCATCAGAATCTCAGCAGACTTCTCAACACAAACTCTCAAGTAAAGGTGAGCTTGGAGTGAAGTATTTAAGCCCTAAAGGAAAACAATCTCCAACCCAGATTGATGTACCCTGTAAAAACAAATCTTTGTTCAATAATGTGTAGAAAGACCATTGTAGTTCTTTAAGCATGGACAGAATGAAGCAGTCATTTAAACCACTGCATACAGTATAGGCCTGTATATAGGGACTGATTTACATCAGAATTTGATAGTACTGATGGCTTAAGTAGAGCACAATAATTTGGTAACTCATGTAATGCTGTTAAATAATTGTTATGTACTGGGCCAGGGATTTAGCTCAGTGGTGCCGCACCTGCCTTGCAAGTGCAATGTCCTGAGGTCGATCCCCAGTACAAAAAAAAAAGAAAGAAAGAAATTGTTATGTATTGAAATTTCAAGATTCCAAATTTAAGATTCTGAAAAAAATCTCAAGATACATTTCAACCTGGTACATGAAGGTATGTCAAATATATATTACAAGGAAAACAGAAAATTAACAAATGGGTATATCATTTATAATGCAAAATGTATAAATTACATCCTTCAGTTAAATAACATTATTCAATTCCATTGAAAAACTGTTTCTTCAAATTTCCAAATTAGTAACAAATAATACTTTCTCCCATACAAAATAATGACAGTGATTTCTTTTAATTTGCTGGATACTTCAGTTTGTAAGAATTGTTTTATAGTCTCCCTTTAAAAGAAGCAAGCAGAAAGAATATAGCAAATATTGTTTTTTCTTTTTAGAGATGATGCTAGGGTAAGTGTGAAAACTATTTTAGCCAAAGCTGATAAAGCAAAGCTATTCTCAAGCTGTAGGCCAAGTAATGCAACTGGGGAAAATGGGGTATGGGTGAAGGGGGAACAGAAACTTCATTATTTGAGATGAATGTGATAGCTTGAAACTCTGGCTTTTAGGAGTCAACATGTCCGTGTATCTCTGGCATACTTGTTTACAAGAAGAAAGCAAGCATTTAAGGAGGATGGTCCATTCATCCTAAACACATCCTACATACCACTTTAGGTATGGATGCCACAAATGTTTGTAAAAGTACCAAAAACTATTAAGTTCACCAATGATTTTTTTTGTGCTGCAGAGTTTTTAACCTTTGAAAATGATTGTTTCACATCATACACACCTCATTTTTATAAAATAAAGAATAGTGGGAAGAGCACCAGCCCAGGAATTAGGAAACACAGGTTCTAGCTATCATTCTATTTCAGTGAGCTCTTAAGGCCCTGGCTCAATTTTAAGTGAAAACAATGAAATTATTAGATGCAGAGCTTTTCCAGCAAGAATATTATACTAAATCCTCCCTTTCTTCTGCTACCTAGATTTTTGAGGGCCATCACATGCTATGTTAACATTAGCTTTATATAGTTAGGTATGATTCTTTTTCTCTTTGCTCTATAGAAAAAAGAAATCTAATTTCATATTCCATCAAAAATACTAAGAATATTTAACCATTCTGTATGACATCTCTGAAGGCAAAAAAAAGTAAATCTTTTGGGAACATTACTGAAAACACCTAAAACAGCATCACACAGACAGGAAATTTTAACTAACAAATATTTTAAAATTTTAAAACCAAGAAACCCATTGGAAAGTTATACAGTTTGTGTCACCCCTGGTCGAAGATTAGGAGTACATGCAATTCCTGCATTTACTGAGATTATCTTTTCTACCCTTTTGCCTACGTAGTTCTTGGCTTTGAAAAAAGAAAGGACTGATCAGAGTTACTGAATGAATGGAAAAATAAATGAAAAAAACATAAGGAACAGCTCAGTGTGTATGAAACAAATACAAAATATTTGGGAGTAACGTGAATTTCTTCCATTCATACATGTATGTTCTACACTTTCTTTTCTAAATAGCCTAAAGGTGATTGATATCCTACATATGAACTCCTTGGTAGCTTTCCTCTGTGCATGTAATAAAATCAAACTTCTCCATACACCCTTAAAGGCCTTGCACGAACTAGCCTTAGCTTACTCCACCCTCAGTCTCACCATCTTTCAGTAACTTGAAAGCATGACATTGTTTCCACTTTAGGGCTTGCACCCATGTTTTATTTCCTCTTTATTCCAGTCTCAAATGCTACTCTTTTAAAGAGATCTTCTGAACCCCAAATCTAAATTATTTTTCCCCAGCACCCAGTTCTTGACACTTACAGCTGAAAACTGTGATCCATGCCAAGTATTCCATCTGTGTGTTTACTTGATTAAAGTCTACTGTGTTAAAAAGATTTAAGATTGAAGCTCCATGAGGTCAGTGACCATGTGTTTTCTTCAGGACTCACATGGACAATAATCTATTAACAAATGAAAGGGACAGGAAGAACCTGCAGTTATACAATTAAAGACTCCACAAAATATAAATTGAGATAATAACCAAAATAGTTTTTGTTTTGAGTCAAGAATTCAAAATATTAATGTAATTTATGGCTTGAATTCTTCTGGAAACTGTGATACTTAAATTGTTTTTAGCTACACTAAACTCTACATTAGAAAAACCCACCTTCTAATTACTTAAAATCTCTAATAAGACAGCTAACTAGAAAGACTATTAAGGTGAGGTCAATCGCATGTACAACTCACTAATCTGCTAAATATAATATTTTACCTGGCTAACATCCATTAACTGTAACATATAAAATCAAATTCCTGATTTAAAGTATTAACACTAATTTATACATATAAAGTTATTTTAAGCATTCCCTGACAAGGCTGGAAAACCTTTTTTAGAAGGGTCATTTGGATGGTGGGAGAAAAAAAAAGTGACATGCTGGGCCAGGGATTTAGCTCAGTGGTACCGGTGCCTGCCTTGCAAGCGCAAGGTCCAAAGTTTGATCCCCGGTACCAAAAAAAAAGTGACATGCTTCCTAACTGATTAATTTGGAAAGATTTTAGAGAACTTGGGCCTCATGAATTATTATTATTATTTGTTTGCAGTGGTGGGGATGGAACTCAGGGCTTGGTATACAGTAGGCAAGTGCTCTAACACTGAACAACATCATAAGCCTCTTCATGAATTATTTTGAATAGATAATGTAAGTGTGGTATTGTCAAAAACTAAACATTCTTGTATATTTTAGCGTTTCTTTTGAGATGTAACAAGCTTCTTAAAAGGTACAGTAATAAAATTTACACTTGAACCATTCATTTTTAAACGAGCATTTCTTAAAAGAATGAGTAATTTCTTCCTGTAACCTGAGGTACAGCATATGTTCCCAAGAAAAAATATTTTTAATCAATGTCCTAAACACCATGAAAGCAGCAATTTTGCCTTTATAAGTTTTCTTTCTTGGGTAGTCAACTGTAACTGTTGAAGACCTCACCAGTGGAGCTTATCCTAGCTCAAACATATGGGATACTCAGCTGATATCCCAAATCTTCCCTCCTTTTTGACCTTCCTCACCAACATCAAGGAATATAAGCAACTGTTACGCAGATCATTTTCACATTCTTCCTGACTGGGAGGAAGTAAATGTTGGCTCAAAGTTCCTGAACAATGACCTTCCTCTCTTGCTTTTATGCTCTACAGTGCCATTATCATCTAGCATCATCATTAGAAGCAGAAACTCAGACTTCAACCTAGCTCACTCTTTCACTATGGTAGGGACAAAAAAAAGTTGTATGTACAGATTGATACTTAATGCTAGAGTTGCATATCTCAGTTGCTTCAGTTTATTTGCCACTTTACTAATTTCTTAGCAGCTCTTAAAAATCAATTTGGAGTAAAATAAAGCATGACAAAGTTTACATGAGAAAAATACAATAGTTTAAACAATAAAATGTTGAAAATGTTCAGCCTTAACTAGATTTTGTTTTAAAACAGTAATAATTTACTACATTATTTTTGCATATGTGGATAAAGTTGCCTTTTTATGACTATTTTTTGGGCAATGATTTGAGCACTGATGCTAGTTTATCATAAAGTTCTTACTACAGTATTTGGCAAAATGAAAACAGCTATGAACAAATTAGTTTATTTAAAGTGATGCCTTCTATTAAAAAATCATGTTGTTCTTACTTTTCTAAGTTAAAATATCTTTTGGTGGACAATAAAATCTTTTGTAAAACAATAGCACTAAGTGCCAAGTTATATTTTTCTGAAGTGATTTTACTAGGCAAAACTTACCGAGCTTCCTCCTCCCATTTTTGAAATTTCACTTCTCTCAAGACATCAGGTTTTCAAACTCCTATACCAGGGCTTGAAATAAGACATAAATACATTCAAATCACAGCTTAGTCACTTCTAGTTTTCTGACTTTCTGTAAATTCTGCACAGTTGATGGAAAGATTAAATGCGAGAACATTTAAAATTTGCACATAATAAATAAAGAAAAAGATGTTCTCTAACTTGGGAGATGTATATTTGATCTCTTTCTGGACCTTAGAAGTCAATTAAATCCCGAAGGGCTTTCCACTTCCTGAGAACAAGTTTCATTCCTCAGGAACAACCCCCGCCCTCCCCTATTCTGGGTGGTTCCATTACCAAAAGCATCTTCAGAGACTCCAACTACTTAGCTGTCCCACATGTAGATCTATTTCCTGTATCTTCAGCCTCTTTTTGGCAGGTTTCATCTCTTTGGTTTATAAACATATTCAAGATTCTCCTTTAAAAAATTACATGTATATAAACCTAGAGTCTAATTCTTTATCTGAGAGTCCTTTAGAATCAAATTTCTTTAACTCTCTCAGGTCCAAAATGGTAATCTAATATTCATCATCAACTCACTCATTATTCAGGATCACTGACAGTGTTTAATAATTTCAAAATGCAAATAGTATTTTTCAGTTTCCAACTGTTTCATGACCACTTGGGCATGTAACATCTCTGTCCTTTCCTCCCTTCTTGCAACTAAATTCCAACCTTGTTTTTTCTGATGGCCTTGTCCTTTTTTTTTGGTACCAGAGATCGAACTCAGGACCTTGCACTTGTGAGGCAGGTGTGGTGCCACTGAGCTAAATCCCCAGCCCTCTGATGGCCTTGTCAAAGGTTTTTATTTTTAATACATTTGTCCTATTTTTTAATCCCATTCAAACTCAGGTGTTTACCACTTATTCACTAATAAATCCTAAGTTTAGAGTACTAAATCTGTTAAGATTTCAGATCTCTCCCTTACATTCCAGTCCCTGGATAACTTAATTGATACCTTTTTTTCCTTCTCATATAATTTATTTATTTATTTTGGCGGTATCAGGGATCGAGCTCAGGACCTTGCACTTGCCAGGCAGGAGCAGTGCCACTGAGCTACATCCCCAGCCCAACATATAATTTATACTTATTTATCTATCCCCCTTCCTCCTCCACCCTTACTCATCAAGTCAAGGCTATTTCCTGTTTATCTTTTTCCAATCCTCTTGGCCACATCATTTCATTGTTATAAAATCATTCTCTAATATCTACTTCATACCCTTCTAATTCATACTCTATATTGCTAAGTGTTGTAACTCGCCTGTTAAGATCTTTCAATCTTATAAGCCCTCTTGAATAAGCATAAATTCTCTAGCATGCCATACATGATTTCTTCCTACTTCCTGGTCTCTAGTCTTATTTCTGAGAACTTCTCTATCTACTGGACTTGCTACTGGATAAGAGACATATTACTTTTTTCTGCTCCTCTGCCTCTGCACATACTGTTCATTCTTTGTCGGTGAAATCCTCCCCAACTCACCACTCCCCATTCAAAAAAAGCCCAAAAAACCTCCCAAACAATTGCCTGCAGTGGTGGAGCACACCTGTGATCCCAGCTAGTCAGGAGGCTGAGGTAGGAGAATGGCAAATTCCATGCTCACTCAGCCAACTTAAGCAAACCCTATCTCAAAAAAAAAAAAAAAAAAAACCAAACAAACCTGAGACCAGGGATTTAGCTCAGTGGTTCTGGCCGCAGGTCTTGAAAGTGCAAGGTCCCACAGTTAGATCCCCAGTACCAAAATACAAAAACAAACCTAAAAACCAAAATGTAAACTGTGGTGTTTCAGATATAAGCCTGCCATCACAAGTTACTAAATAATATTATTTTCTTTGATGTGCAGAGAATAATTTTTACTTTTGTGGGTGGGAATGACAGACTTAAAGAGTAAGAAATTATCAGCATACTAACCAAGACACTAATCAGAAGCAAAATATCAAGGTCATAACCTGCAGATGGCATTTTCAGGAAAAGTTTATTACGTGAACTATGTCAAATGATTCTGATTTTTCAAAACACATTTAAAACAATCTACTACATTCAGAAGCAAAGCAAGTTTGTGGCCACTGGATAAACTGGTAACATCTTTTGATGGGACCAGAATAGACTTGAACACACCAAGTTAATGGGGCTCTTTCAATCCCCTTCCTTCTTTTTTATTATTATTATTATTTTATTATTATTTTTTGTACCAGGGATCGAACTCGGGTCCTTGTGTTTTCAAGGCAGGCGGCGGAACCACTGAGCTAAATCCCCAGCCTCCCCTTCCTTCTTTATCCAGATCTACAATGAGCATGTACTCTATTTCCTTTCTTTTTCTCCTTTGTGGTGCTGGGGATGAAAACCAGAGTCACTTACACACTAGACAAGAGCGCTCCCACTGAGCTATGCCCCCAGCCCTGTGCCTATTTTCTTAACCCTAATATTTCATGTGATATAATAAATCTAATATATGCCAAGACAGCGATAATGAGTATCAATTCTTTAGCTGCATATAATATTTTCAAGAGTAAAGTCTTTAATTTTCACCTTTTCAAACACCAGGAAGCTTCATGGCGGGAACTAAAATAAAGTTATAAATAGACTATTCATTGCATATTTTCTAGTGATTTTCCAATATGACCTATGTTTTTGCACTTATACTTTAATGATGGTCAATTTTAGCAATATTACAGAAAAGGGAAAACACCAACATGGGGAAAAAGCCAAATGAAATCAGATTTGATCCTAATTTGCTTTGATTTTCTCTGTTACTTTCTATGATTAGCTGCTTCAATTCCTTTAAATGCAAGATGATGCATACCCACTGCCTTCATCACAAAGGTGATGTGTACGTTAATGTGCCAATTCCTGTAATACAATCTGAAACTCAAGCACAAAGACTCTGTATACAAAACACTTTCTCAACAAATTTGCATGATTTTCAAAGAAAAAGGGTATAAAATGCCTTACAGAAGATAAAACTGAGTCACTATATATTAATGAAATATATAACGGCAATGACTGGTTCTTCCCATCTATATTTCAGAATAGATGCGACAAACATTTATCAAATACTGACAGATAATTATAAGCTGTGATATAGATTACGAAAGTAAAGTAGAGTGCTTTATGAAAACAAAGTAGGGGGCAGGAGGCAGCACCATTTATTTACTTGTCATCTGTTTTAATCCTAATAGTTCTTTGCTTAGGCTATCACCCTTGTACAGAGGAAATCAGAGCTTCAGCTGGTAATTTGGCCAAGTTCACACAACTTCTAAGTGGGAGAGCCAAGAACACATATTAAATACTATATTCTGTCCACTTGATTTTGCTAGTATCTACATACCCAATGATCCCACTAAGAGCGCATCTTTGTCCCCCCCCCCCGTTTAATGAGGCTGAATAAGACATCCTATTTAATAGGTCAAACTGCTTCCTTTGATCCCTCTCTCTTCTACTTATTGCAAAGTATTTACCACTAACACACAGTACATTTTACTTGTATGTGTACTAGGTGGCATAATTCAGGTGAGTGGCGGCGAACTTAGGTGGCACAGCCGGCTGTTTGTTATCGCTGAAAACTCTTAAAAAGTTCGCATTCACTGTTCTAGGAAGTTAGGAATCTGCTTGTTTTGTGCACAGATGTATTTGTCCCCTCAACACACCTGAACAAAAAACCCCGACTACAGTGACTGACACATACAAGGTAACTATTGACTCATTCTTTCTTCCCACTTTTCATCTTTAGCTGTATGCAAGAATTTCCTTAATCTTCACTTTTAATTCCTGAGAAAACAAAATAGAGCTATATCTGAGCCAAATTTACACTTAAATAATAGATGTATTCTAAAATTATTTTGTTAAAAAAAGGGGGGCCTGAAATGATGAGTATCATTTAAAAAATTTTAGCCAGCTAAAAAGTAAAGATAAGCAAAAACAAACCATGAAATGTAGAGGATGCAGATGATGATCAATGGTTATATTTAAGAGTTCCTGGTATGTCCTATTATTTAGAGGTTAAATGTCAGCCACAGACGAAACACAAGAATCAGAGTATCCCTTATGTTAAATGCATGGGGCCAGAAAGCTTTGATTTTAGAGGTTTTTGGATTTTGGGAATATTTGCATGGTTTTATCAGTTTGGGCACTGTTAATCCAAAAATCAAAAATCCTTAAATGCCCCCAAACCAAAGTCTTTTGAGAGTCACATTGGTACTCAAAGAGTTTCAGATAATAAATTTCAGGTTTTTGGATTAGGGATGCTTCACTTGTATTCTAAAACAATGCTTCTCAACCTTAAGGATTCTAAAAAACCTATTAAACTTTTAAAAAAGGATTGGGGTGTTAAAGTTGCCAAATTTTAATTTTATCACAAAGGGATATTAAGAACTAAACACAGTTATTACTATAATTTTATCAGAGAATATTAACACAAAAAGGCAATTTCAGTTTAACAAAAAGTAATTATTTTTGTGAAGTAAATGTAATTCACAAGAACCCCATACAAAGTTTCGTGTGAATTTTAAGATCTAAATATGAAAAATTAAAATTGTTAAGACTTTATTTAAAAAGAAAAAACAAGCCAAGAAAGAATAAACTGATATTAAAATTAAAACTTTCTACTTACTAAAAGATAACTTAAAGTGCAAAGGCAGGCTAAAGACTGAAGTTTCAAGGGCCGGGGATTTAGCTTAGTGGTTCTGGTGCCTGCTGCGCAAGCTCAAGGTCCAAGTTCAATCCTCGGTACCAAAAAAAAAAAAAAAAAAAAAACCCAAAAAACCCCCCAGGATATCAGGTAGTTTCATAATTGATGAGGGAGAATGGGAAGTGACTAAAGACTAAAGACTCAAAGCTTACTAAGTACTGTTATGCAGAATATATAAAAATAATTACAAAACAGTAAAAAAAGGTAACACTGAGCAGGTAATTCACAGAAAAAGAACCTGAATGGCCAATAAGTGAAAATATTAACCACATAATTGGGAGATGCAAAAGAAAACTAGAATGAGGTTTCCTACTTCTTAGAATGGCAAAAACTGAGAAGTAAAGTAACTGTAAGGTGGAAAAGCATCCTCTCATCCGTAACTGGCATAATCACTTTAGAGAGAGCACTGTACTACCAGTTATCTAATAAAGTGGAAGACACACCTTGCAGTCTAGAAAGTTACTATCAGATTTATATTCCAGGATAATCACAACATTTTGGTCATTATAATGGGGATACTACTAGATTAGAAGTCAGGGATGCCAGGCACTCTTCCCACATAAAGATAATGCTGTTCTGTGTCCTATGACTTTTAGCTACTATGCTAGACAAGAAGGGAAGGGAATAGGGAGAGGAAAAAACGAAATCAACACTAACATCAGCTACTTCTAAACAAGACTTAACACCAACATATTTGTATTAAAGGAAATGATGACTATTTTAAAGAACTGAACCAATACAGAAAAAAAGAGATCACACATTTTTGTCCAACTTAACTGGGAATAGGTTAGAGAATAATTTCTTTTAGAAACTCATTTTTCATCAACAATGTCACTTGTGGTACAAGAATGGCCACTTCAATATAACTATACTCTAGTAACTGTTGTACTGACAATGATACATACTACCTACTGGGGCAAAGTACCTGACTACTACTCCTAGCAGTGCTTCTTGGACTTTATTGTGCACACACACGGCCTGGAAATATTAACCCAGAGGCCTGAAATTCCACATTTTCAACAAGCTCTCCATGCCACCTTAGTGTCGGACTTGGTAGCAAGACTTGAGTGTAGTTGAGGTCAAGCAGTAAAATACATACTACGTTAATGCTTAAATTTTAATAAGTATTTTTAAAAAGTAAATGTTTATTATTGGGATTCTCATTTTGTGATAGTATAGGAGACATTAAGTCATAAGTAACTTTCATTCTCCAACTCATTGGCTTTGAGAGGCAAATATGGCATTGCATGTGAGCAATTAACAGGATAAAAAGGCGGGAGTATGTAACTGAGAAAAGAAAAACCTCAGATTAGAAATAAAGTCTACAAATAAACCAAACCAGTCAATAAACTCGTCATCTAAATATAGAATGCCAATACTAACACGGGAGAAACTGAGTTCATCAATTAGTAGTCTTAAATTAATATTACATAACCAGAACAACTATTACTTATATGATTCTCATTGCCTTTTCTACAAAGTGAGCTGGTGGCACATTCTATTAGCGCTGTATTACAGATGGAGAAACTAGAATCGGTCTCAGGTGTGGAGTTGGAGACAAATTTTGTAACAGAGTTTGGAACAGACACCAACTGCCTAATTCTACTACATTCACTAAGCTACGAAAACCATCACTTTGCTATTATGCTCTACAGTAATTGTGTTCCACGAAATAAAATCTTTATCCCACGCTATTTAATATGCATTTCAAAAATTAGCAAAGACACTCAAGAAAACAAGCCACAGGGCCAGAGTTCTGTGGTTCCACGGCCTGCCCGGAAGGCGCAAGGATCGGAGTTCGATCCCAGGTACCAAAAGAAAAAAAAAACAAGCCACATACTGTATCAGCTTTACTACTCTACAGCAAGGGACTGCTGCAGATTAAATTAAAACTGCCTAGCCTGGTGAAAATCTAATCCTACCCTTGCCAATTAACCTTATTAATACTAGAGCAGGAGAAAATAGAGATCAAAATATGGATAAGGGTGCTATTCACTTCCTTCTTCCTGAATCTCAAATAACATAGCATGTAAAGCACAAGAGAGACTTTATATCCTTTACAGGTTGTAACATGATTACCTTCACTTCTTCAAGTAATGCCACTACCTCTTCTCCCAAGATAAAATTTATCAATAAACACGGACTTGGGCAGTCACTATTAGTACACTGGCAGTCATGCTAATTACCAAAATACTGTATTGGCTATGATGAGGTATGTTACCCAACCGAGTGCATGCAATAAACACACGAAAGCCCATGAATTGTAAATCTCCCTTTTAATGTAAAACAAGTATTATCATAATATGTAATTTTCTACTCAGACTCATTAGGTAGTCTCTATTGCTGACATAAAATTCTTGTCCAAAATTATTTTTATTTATTGGAGGCTGACCAAAAAGCCAATGAACTATCTTATGGATCAAGCATTACATCTATTTTTTAAAGTATATAGAATTGCCTTTCATAAACTCACACCCAAAATTTAAAGTTTACCCTCTCTGTATTCCGTTATTCATCCCTTGGTTACCAAATCTACTTCACAGACTTAAAGCATCAATTAAAAAAATTCTTTATTGCCATTGGCAGAAATCTCTCCATGAAAAAAAGCTCTTAAAATTAAAAAACAAGAAGCTGAGGTTAGACTCTCCTTCACCAACGTCCTCCACACAACACAATCTGATTTGATACAACTTTGTTTCCAGGTAAACTACAACTAAAAAACAAACAAAACCCACCTATCTTCAATTTTCCAATTAAAATCGATTCCTGATAAGCTTGCCCTAGAGTCCTTAAGATTCAACTTCAACCATGAAGAGCCAGCCCGACTAGAATACACAAAATCCGTGCAGATTCCATCTAAAATCCTGGCGGGCAGGACCTACAGTCAGCAAAACGCTTTTAGGCATCCGCGGATCTCGGAGAGCCATGGAGGAGGATGTGAACGTGAGCCCATCTTTCGGGCCGGTGGGAGAAAGGAGACGGCAGCGGAATGCACCCCGGTCGGCGAGGACCCGCGTCTCCTCGAGTCCATCTCTCCGTCCCTCGGCCCGCGGGGACCCAGCACCGTCCTCCCCCCGCCCCGGATGCCCTCAGTAGCACAACCGGCCGCAGCGGCTGCGGCCTCCCGCGCCCAGAAGGGTCCGGGTCGCGACAACAAAGCGGCCGGTGCCCCTCCCCCGCCGCCCGGCTCAAGCTCCCGCGCCGCGGCCCGGGCCCAGCGCCCCCTCCCCGAGCCCCGCCGCCCGCCCGCAGCCCCACGCACCTGCACCTGGACGGCCACGGCCGGGCCGCCGAGCCGGGAGGGTCGGGAGAGGACGCCCGCCGCCGCCGCGCTGCGCTCCACGAGCTGCGACCCGCGCTCCGGCAGCCGGCTGCTCCACGCCCGCGGACGGCCCGGCCGAGCGGCTGCTGTAAGGGCTGCGGAGCCCGGCGCCGGGACTCGCGCTCCCAAGTCTCCTCCGCGCGGCTTGCGTTCTGCTGACTAACGGCCCGGGCGCGAGGCGCTGGAGCGGCCGCCGTCGCCGGGGGCTCTCGGGCCTCACGTCCCGCGCGGCCGTGGTCGCAGCCGCCACCTTCTTCCCTGGCACTGCAGACAACACCCAGTCCCAGCCAGGTCTTTCTTCTCCTTAATCCTCTTTCTCTGCTCCTCCGCAGCCCGCCAAGCGCCGGGCTCGCTTCGGCAGCGGGTGGGAAACCGGCGGGACGCAGAGGGGGCGTGCTGAGCGCTCACTAACCCGAAGTTAGCCACTGACTGGAGGAAGGTGCTAAAGCTGACCCGGGCTCCAGCCTGCAAGCAAGACGGGGGGGAACCGAGCCAGCCTCGCCCAACTTCCACCAATCACAAGCCACCCAGCAGCGTCGGTAGCGCTCCGCGCTCGCTGAGAGGCTGAACAGGCTCGGCAGGAGGCGGGGATTGCGGAAAAGAAGAGCCAATCGGAGTAGAGGGTCCCCGCCCCTCCGCCGAGATGAACTGCCACTTTCGAGCCAATAGGGGGATTCTCAATTCGAAGCAACCGGGATTGGTTCCCTCGGTTTGAAAAGGAGCCTGCGCGCTGGGCCTCAGCGGCACCTGGGCCGCGTGGAGAATCCCGTACCCGGAGCCGGAGGGCGGGAGGTCGATCTTTGACCTCTGCTGGGAGTCACGTGTGCAGACTGGGAGCGGAAAAGCTGGGTAAGTTCCTTCCGGGTCACTGGCCTACGCGTCCGCGCCGCGAAGCGAGCTCCTGGGTTTTCCGTGTAGCCTTTTCACTGCACCTGGTACAAGCTGGTGGCGATTCCGGCGATGAGCTCCCAGAAAGGCAACGTGGCTCGTTCCAGGCCGCAGAAGCACCAGAATACGTTTAGCTTCAAAAATGACAAGTTTGACAAGAGTGTTCGGACCAAGGTAGGAGCCTGCTGTGTAGACTGACTCCAGAAAGAAATGACTCATTAGATGAGGGGTGAGGTTATGAGAGTCGACAAGGGCGATTGTGGACCGCAGCCTAGTCAGTCCTGGCTGCAGTGCTGCCCTTTCCAAAATGTTATTCCCACACCCTTTCTCTAACCTGGGTATGTTGTGTCGCAAATATATCTATCTCATGGTCAACACACCTAACTAATTGCAGAGTGGACAGGACGCTCCTCGAGAGCTAAAGTACAAGAGAGGAAACAGTGTTTGAATGTTCCCGGTCGGATCACGCATTTGCAGTAGTTATTTGTACTAAAATGTTGATTCAGAGCCGGGAGTGGGGGCGCACGCCTGTGATCCCAGCACCGGGGAGGCTGAGGCAGGAGGATCACCTAAGTTCGAGACCAGCCTGGACTACATAGTGAGACCCTGTCTCAAAATAAAATAGAATATAATAAAATCTTGATTCTGTCAAGGCAACCTACTTTCCCTTACTGGAGAGGCAGCAATGTATAAATGAAAACAACATTGAACTTAGAGAAGCGAACCATACTTTAGCCTCAATTCTATTGCTTATTTTGCTTTGGAATATCAGACAATTTGCCTAAATTAATACTAAATTAATTCAGTATTATCTCTTGTCTTAATTTCAGGATTGATGTTGCGATCATTATAAAGATATTTCTAAGAAATAGTGATACAAATATGAAGAATAAAGTATGCAACTTATATAAACCTGCATTTGCTCAAAGCCTAACAGATTAATTAGAAAAGAAATGCATACTTGTCAAGGAATATTTGAAGAATTAGAGGAGCATATAAAGTATGAAAATGGAAGTCATTTCCTAGTCCTAGTCCTACGCAGGTGTAGTCACTGTTAACATTTTGATGTGTGTGTGTTCTAGACATCTATGTACAAGCCAGTCTGTCTATAATAATATACACTTTTTCCTTCTCATTCAGCGAAGCGGTGGTGTTAGAATAGATACTGTTTTCAATGGGTTTACTATGTATAAATGCAGAGTAACTCATTTAATAGCTTTTGTCATGTTAATAAATAATTGCAGTGTCTTCAGTTTTTTCACTGTGTGAAAAAACAATTCTTTTGAAATTCTTTTATTGATGTATTTCTTCCACATCTAGTATCTGGTACCAAACATGCAAGATGCTGGGTTATATGGTTAGGAAAAAATTAGTAACTGCCTTAATTGAACTTATAATAGTTTGGGCACTAATCAAATAATATTTCAAGTATGTTAATGATGGTAGTATCTCCCAGCGGTCTCATCCGTCTCTCTGTTCCTGCTTGTCTGTGTGTGCCCTTAACCCACTCCCCTCCCGCATCACTGTCTCTGCCTCATGTTGTTTTTACTAGCATTTCTTGAAGTGTATTCTGTAGGGTTCCAGGGCCACATGATCTTGATCGGGCAAGAATAAGCTCATGGTCAAATTACTTCGGAAATAATGTATACTAGATCTCACTTTGAGGGAGGATATAGTATGCATTGCCATAAAGCACTGAGATGTTTACTGCTTTAAAAAAATTATTTAACTTAGACTTTCTTAGCGTATGGAATTCTTTTGTTTATACAATACCCATTAAACTTCTTTATTATGAAACACACTCTTTGGGAGACTGATCTTTACCTTGATTTGGATATGGAAAGTGACATAGTCTGGGGCTATACTCTCTAAATAGTTTTGGAAATGTAGTTATGTTAATAATAGCAAATATTTGTGTACTTAAGTATGTTATGTACTATGTCTACTTTATACAAATGATCTAATCTTCAAAATAACCCTATGATAGATGGCATAATTATCCCATTTAACCTACTGGGAAATTAGGACTTAGGGGAGTGAATAATGTGTCCAAAGTTGCATAATGTTGGTCTCCTGAAGTTGATTTTCATAAGAGTGGGTTGTTACAAAGTGAGGTCACTGCACGTGCTTGTTGCCCTCTGCACCCTTTGTACGCAGCTTTCCCTTTTCTACTCCTAGCTGAGCTGTGAGGTAGCAAAGGGAACACTCTTCAGAGGCTGAACAGGTGGGGTCACCAGATCTTGCTCTTTCAGACTCCCAAACTGTGAACCAAATAAACCTCTTTTGTTTATCAAGTGTCTACCCTCAGGTAGTAGATAATAACAGAAATCAGACTAATACAGCCCCTAACACTGCCTGCTTGAAATGTTCTAGAGTCTCATTTCAGGACACGTGGCCTTGCAGTGTCATGCATCACAGATGTGGGAGGTTGGGTTGGATCTCATCTAATCAGCCAGGGTACTGTTGCTGAAGCACCTTCTACCCACTTACTGTAGAAGTAGATGCTAATTTAGTCCAATCCCTCAGCTTCTTGTTTGGTTGAAACAGGAAGAAAGTGGTCCTAAGTTTAAGGTGCTGTGATTACATTTATACAGCAGAACAAGACTCTGTTTACAAGCTTCTTCATTGACAATAGCACAAAACAGGAAAACCCCCAAATATCTGTCAGCAAGAGATTGATAAGCAAATCATGGCAGATGCATACGATGGAATACTACTATGCTATTTTAAAAATGAAGTGCTGATACATGTACTCCAAGTGAATCTCAAGAACATATGGAGGAAAAAATACTGACTTCTGCTATAGAACTAGGAACTATACTTGCCTTGGGTACTGAGGAATTGACTAGAAGAACCCAAAGAGACTTTCTAGGGTGATGGAGGCAGTGAAGATTGCAGAAGTGAATATATTTATCACATTTCTTTGAATTGTACATTTAAGGCCTGTGTGTTATGTTAGTGTAAATTTTACCTCAATTAAAAACAGGCATTGCAGCCAAAAGACTGATTACCAGTCAGGTGTATTGAAGCTCTGTTCTCTGTTTATGTTTTGGAGAAATTGCAGGAACATATATCAGTCCTTTGTAAAAAGAAAACTGTATTATTGTTCAGGAATAAACAAAAACATTAATAGGTGTCAGGTACTGAATATCTTAGACAACCACAATAACTATAATTCTAATAATTGTCTTTTAAGTTTTACCCTCCTTGTATGCCTTTATCTTCAAACTCTAGTCATGACACTTGACTTATTTCTCTGTATAAAAGGTACAAATAGGGGCTGGGGATTTAGCTCTGGTTCCACCACCTGCCTCGCAAGCACAAGGACCCAAGTGTGATCTCCGGTACCAAAAAAAAGAAGAATGGATTTAAATTAAAAAAAAAAAAGGTACAAATAACAATTATACAGTGGATTGTTTTTTTCCCATTTAGTTTATTGGCACATTTTCGGTATACAATACAGTTACATTCATCATTGGGATCTTGTACCATTACATGAGTCTCTTGGTTCTTATTTTTTCCCGTTCCCTTGCCCTCCCTTCACCCCCTCCACCCATCCCTATTTACAAAGACTTTGTTTCCACGTTTTTCCTTTTCTCATATTTTTTCTTTTCCCTTCTTTCCTTTCCCCTTCCCCTCCCACTTCCCCTATTCCTTTAGACATTTTCTTCCTATTTCACAATATCAATTATACATTTTGATTCTTATTTACTCTTTTAGTTTTTCACACCAGAGAAACTATTCGGTATTTATACATTTATGTCCTATTTAATTTCACTTAAGAGTATGGCCTCAATGTGCATCCACTTAGCTATAAATGTCTTTAGTTTCTCGTTCTTTATGGCTGAGTAGTACTCCACTTTATTAAAAAAAACACATCTTCTTTACCCAGTCTCCAGTTGATGGGCAATTGGGCTGTTTCCACGTTTTAGCTATAAACATGGGTGCACATATATATCATGGTGCACATGTATAATATGATTCTTTTCATTCTTTTGGGAAGATACCCAGTAGAGGAGTAGCTGAGTTAAATGAGACTTCCAATCCTAGTTGTTTGAGATATCGCCATATTGATTTCCACAGTGGTTGCACCAGTCTGCACTCCCACCAAAGATGAAGAAGGGTTCCTTTCTCTCCACACCCCCTCCAGCATTTGTTATTGGTTGATTTAATGATAGTAGCCATTCTTTCTGGGGTGAGGTGGAATTTTAGCGTTGTTTTCATCTGCATTTCTAGAATGACCAGTGATGCTGAACATTTTTTCATATATTTATTTGCTGCTTTTACTTCTTTGGCTGAGAAATGTCTGTTCTTTTCAGATGCCCATTTTTGAATTGGATCTTTATATTTGGGGGATCTGATTTTTTTTTTTTTAGTTTTTTATATATTCTAGATAGTAGTCCTTTGTCTGAGGTACAGCTGGTAAAAATTTTTTTCCACATTGTGGGTTGTCTCTTAGCTCTGTTGGTGGTTTCTCTTGCAGTGCAGAAGCTTTTTAATAAGATGAGATCCCAGTTGTTGATTCTTCGTGCTAGTTCCTGTGCTACTGAGGATTTGTTCATAAAGTCCTTTCCTATGCCAGTGTCTTCGAATGTTGTACCTACCTTGTCTTCCAGCAAGTTTAGTGTTTCTGTTTTAATATTTAGATCTTTAATCCACTTCGATTTTAGTTTAGTGCATGGTGAAAGATAGGGGTCTAGTTTTAACCTTTGGCTAGTTGAAATCCAGTTTTTCCAACACCATTTATTAAAGAGGCTGTCTTTCCTCCAGTGAGGACAGTTGGCTCCTTTTTCAAAGATGAGGTAGCTGAGTATGTCTGGAGTTGTTTCTGCATCTTTTCATCTGTTCCACTGATCCTCTGGTCTGTTTCCCTTCCATGCTGTTTTTACCACAGTGGCTTTATAGTGCAGTTTCAAGTTGGGAATTTTGATACCCCCTGCCACGTCCCTATTGCCAAGACTAGGTCTCTTCTGGTTCCAGGTGAACTTTTGGATTGTTTTCTCTAGTTCTGTGAAATATGCTGCTGGAATTTCAATCGGCATTGCATTAAATCTATGTAGCAGTTTTGGAAGTATGGCCATTTTCACTATATTGGTTCCTCCTACCCAGGAACAGGGGATGTCTTTCCATTTTATATCCTCTTCAATCTTTTTTCAGAGTGCTGTAGTTCTCTATGTAGAGGTCTTTTGCTTCCTTTGTTAGATTGATTCCTAGATACTTCATTTTTTTATATGCTATTGTAAAAGGGATTGTCTCCCTAATTTCTCCCAGTGAGTCTGTTATTTGTTTTTTTGTTTTGTTTTGTTTTGTTTTTTGGTACCGGGGATCGAACTCCGGTCCTTGTGCTTGTGCAGCAGGCAGCAAAACCACTGAACTAAATCCCCGGCCCATTGCTAATAATCTTTACAGCGCCCCCTTCCTTATCCCTCCACTGTACCTTCTGCAATTTAGATTTTATTATTATTAAATAGAGACAAAGTGCTGAAAATAAAGTTTCTCTCATTTTCTTACCCTAGCTGACTCATCCTGGGAACTCTGTCCGGAGACTTGTAAGGGATAATTTTCAGCCCACATCTCCTCTTCTGCTCATGTAGAATCCTTCGTCCCATTTGCTATTTTAGTCCATTTCTCCTCACTCAGAAACTCTAGCTCTTCTGAAATAAAGAAGCATCGTCAGTCTGTCTTCAATGGGTTATTATAATTTCTTTAAAAATCTTCCTTAAAACCTGTTCCCTCCATCCTCGCTATTGCCTTGTTTCTTCTTCTTTGTGGAAAAATCTCATGAAAATCTAGAAAATCACTTCTTTGTGTTCCATGGTGTCATCCCCGTCTACGTTGTTTTTCGACCTGCCGTTCCACTGAAACCACCCTTGACAAGGTCATTGGTCTCTGTATTGTGAAGTCCTTTGAAAATACTCAGTCCTTGTGGATGATGAAAGTCTATCAGTGTAGGTTCATCAATAGTAACAGATTTACCAGCCAGGTGAGGATGCTGATAATGGAGGAGGCTGTGCATTGGTGCAGGCAGGGGACTCTGTGCCTTTCTCTCAATTTTGCTTTGAATCTAAGACTACTCAAATATAAAATTTATTATAAAAAGTAATAATGCTCAGCAGTCATCTTAATTACTCACCAACATTTGCCTTTTAAAAACTGTCTTGAACAATTCAATCTGTGGCTTAAAATGTGGCTTAAAATGCCATGTTTTATGCTTATAACTCCCAGGACTTAAGACTCTAGGTCACATTTTCTCCTGAGCTGCAGACTCATGAATTTAACTACCTATTTGGCCTCTGTTCTAGCATTTCCAAAAGGGAGTTCAAGAATAGCATGGCAGACTGGGGATTTAGCTCAGTAGTGCTGCCACTTGCTTTGCAAGCACAAGGTTCCGAGTTCGATCCCCAGTACCAAAAAAACAAAAGAATAGCATGGCAAAGAAAGAACTGTTACATTTTTTTTCTCAGTGTTCCCTAACTCTTTAAATGACCTGACTAATTGACTTTTGGCCTTTTCTCTCATTCCACATTTCAGTTCATCAGCAAAAACGTGAACTGTTACATTTTCATTTTCATAGCCCTCATTCCTTTCTAACATACTATTTTCGTTTTAAACCCCTCTCCTAGAATTTGAAGGCAAGGATTTCCTTTTCATCCACAGCACCTAGACTAGGGGTTGGTACATAGAAGGTATTCCATAAGTAGTTGGTGACTAAATATATATAACAGTATCAAATGCTGTGACCATGATAGTACAATTATGATTCAGAAATAAAGAGGGAATAACTGATAAGCTATTATTATCCTCAGAGAAATAGTGGAGCTCAGTGATGAGGGACTGAAGGGAAGTGAAATTAGATGGAACAAAGGGAGATGTGAGCTTGTAAGTTGTGTGGGTGAAGAAGTTGAATGAGTTTAGTTCACTCTGAAAACAAAGCAAAATGAAAGGATCCAGTAACATTATCACACGGGGAAATCTTGAGAACGGGGCTCCTCTGTTACTCACCTTTGAAGGAGAAGTTCTTACATGTTGAAGGCTCCTCAGAAATGTTCCAGTAAGTGATTTAAGGTCTCTTAAAAGGAGAGGGCAAGGCAAGGATAGGCCAAGAGCCTATAAAGTTGGGTGTTTTTTACCCAGTGAGTGTTGTCAAACAAGATTGCAAATAGTTGTTTATGTTTATTGCCAAAATGAACACAGTACATTATATGGTGGCAAAGGCATGAGAATAAAAGGTTCTCACATAATTTGCTTTCTGAGGCAATTACTGCAGTTGACTGAGGCCTTTTAACCAAAACGAATAATTGAATGGATTTATCTTAAACTGTGAATTAAAATTCTAATATTGCCAGTTTAGGCTATCCTTCTTTTAAGAAGGCTGGTTGTTTTTCTTGTTATTTGTTTGGGTTTTTTTTTTTTTTTTTTTTTTTTTTGGTACTGGGGATCGAACTCAGGCCCTTGCACTTGCGAGGCAGGTGTCAGAACCACTGAGCTAAATCCCCAGCCCTATTTGTTTGTTTTTGATTTTTGGCTTTAGTCGTTTTATTTTGAAGAATAAAGATATTTTGAAGGTTATGCATTGGGTAGGGAAAAAAGTCCTGCTAGTTTCAGCTGTAAGCTTTTGGATTTTTTTGGTCCAAAATATCAAGCTCTTGTTCAAGACCATATCTACAGTGGCATTGGGGTAGTAGAAAGACGTTGATCTTGGACTCAAAAGATTTAGTTCAAATTCTTTGCTATTTACTGGCTGTGTGATCTTGGGCAAATTATTTAACCGTTCAGGGTCTTGAAAGGTTTAGCTGTACTGTATTATGGAAGGTTTGTGAAAATGCTCGTATGGCATCTGAATACAGTGTTAAGCATTTTGTAAATATTATTGCATTTCTTCATCATACTAAGATGTTCATCATGGTCATGTGCTACTCTCTCCATTATGCCTTCCTGTTTGATCTATACCTGTCCTTCCTTGTGGCATTTATTTATCATACATACAGTGAGTGTCATATTAGTTAGTCGTATACTTGTCTTAGCTTCTCATTCTTACACACATACACAAATACCATCTCTCTCCCAAACTCATAGACTCAAGTATTTTTTAGCTATTCATTGTGCATAATGTATATACTGTATAGCAACAATGCTATAAGGTGGCATGTAAAAAGGGAAATCAAATAGTTCTTATTGACAAAGTATAACTGATTACTGATGTATAATAATTTGTTTTATTGACCCACTACAAACCAGTCACTGACAAAGATGGGTATGATATAAATTCATTTGGGAATCTCAGTCTAGTAACTAGTTTTAAAAGTGGAAAAGGGTAAATATGAAGCTTTAACTACACTTGTATTTGTTAACTACATTTTGTTAACTACACTTTTATTAAAGTATAACTTATAAGTAGAAAATTGCATTGATCTTAGTACAGCTCAGTGAATTTTCACAAGTGAGCAAGCTATAGAGAACATTACTGACTTCTAGTCACAATCACCCATTTCTCCCAAATGTGACCATTATCTTGAGAAATAAGAAGGATATTAAAAGAAACTAAGTCATAGCTTTTGAGTGACCAAGGAGAGGGGGCACGTAGGTTCCTGGATCACCAGCTTCTCTTTTCAGAAATAGTGTAACTGTGGAAAATCATTGTGATGGATCATCCTCATGCTTAAATGTGCAGTACAACCTCAGATAATCCTTCTTTGTACTGAAAGAACTCAGTGTGATTTGATTTTCCAACAGTGATTATTTCGGTCCCTATAGGATTTTTGGCTTCTAAAAATATCAGAAATTATATTTTCCTTAGCTTTGGAACTGATTATCTCAACTGAAATCCTGATTCTCATTATTTGCTTATTCATGAAGTTGAATACATTTTTAGAACTTGATTGTGGGCATTTCTTTAGGAGTTTATGAAGTTCATTTCTAACTGCAACAATTGAGTTTATATTCTAAAGTTAATATAGTTTTTCAAATTGTCCTTTAAGAACTAAGTTGTACGTGTGGGTTTTTTGTTTGTTTGCTTGTGTTCGTTTTGACAGACTCATATGCCATTAACCAGGAAGTATCTTAGAGATGATGGAGCTGTGAGTGTGTAATGTTTAAGTGATGTTGTATCACCAGAATTCTATTACAACTTTACTCAAACCCAGTTTTGAAGGTCAGAAAATATTGTAGGTCATAGACAATGTCATGCACATGAAATACCAAGCTAAGCTAGGGACTATTTTAAATGCTTTGTTGTTCTGTGAAGATTTATGTATTATTAAATGCCCAGCCCTTTCCTACCAGGTGGCTGACTTGTTTTGAAATTACTCATGTCGCTGAAGTCATCAATTTGAGTAATATATTTGACATCATGGTGTATACTTGTATATGTGAATGTTCAGTATGCCATTATTAGCCTTTATCACAAGATACCACGTTTCTTGTAAACTTGAATGACATAATAATGCTCTGTCTAGCTTTTGATGAAGTCATGTGGGGTAAGTTGTCATCTATTATCTATATAAAGAATGTTATGGTTACTTTCACATAGGTAATGATGTTTGAAGTTACAGTCCTTGGACCCTCACTCGTATGAGGAGCTCAAGCTCAGCTCTTCACTAATATATTTAAAGCAAAAATTTCTAGCTTACTGTGGAGGTTAACTTTAGGAACATGGTTGTTCAGGTCTTCTTTTTGCTGTCCAGTAAGAAAAATCAGTCACATTTTACTAAAGTTTCTAATTCAGAATGACTTACTGAAAACACACACTTTCCTTTCCAATTTTAGTGAAAAGGAAGAAGGGAAAAATAAAACTATGGCTTTAGAAAATTGAAAAAGGTGCTGTTAGCAAGAAAGAGCATTAAGGAAAGCAGCGCAAGGACAGGTACTTTCTCTGAAGCCAGTAAATAACCCCTTGTACACTTAATGGGTTTGGGAAAAATAGAAACTAGAAACCCGGGAAACTGCGCATGTACCTGAAAGGGACTGTTTGACTGTGTTGGCAGCTTCTGACAAAGGTCAGATTATTTGTAAGAAATGAACACACTGTTTTGTTATATATCTGAATATAGACATCCTTATGATATGTATACTAGGTGGGTGAACAAAATAAAAAATTCAGGACATTTAAGATACTGAATAAAGTAGTAGGATTAGACTGATACAACTAAACAGTGTGGTTCTATTATAATATGGTTGGAAGTTAAGATTTTTCCCAGTAAGACCTTAGAATAATGCTAAAACAACATCAGAACATCTCTGTGATAGAGAAATAGCATGAAAGAGAAAGGCAAAGCAGTATTATTGATGATTTTTTTTTTTCTGGATCATTTTTGGTCTTGGCTTAACAAGGAACCCCTACACTTGGAAGCAGCATGTTTCTTATGCATACTAAAGCAAAAGCTATAAGCTGTTAATTTTTATTCTCTCAACCACAGACAAGGATTTTATAATTAATACCTGAATTCACTTTCTTTTTTGTTGTTGTTGTTTATTTTTTAGTAGTGCACTTTTGCAATACATAATGATTACATTTTCCATGGAGAATTGGTACATGTATATAATACATCTTAATTCTTTTTTCATCCCTTTCTCATATATGGAAGCAGCCTATATGTCCATCAGCACATGAATAGAAAAAGAAAATGTGGTATTCATACACAGTGAAATACTACTCTGCTATACAGTAGGATAAATCTGAACCTTTTGTAGGAAAATGGATGCACCTTGAAAACGTAATGTTAAGTGAAATAAACCAGGAACACAAGCTTAAATATTGTATGTTTTCTCTCATCTGAGAACTCCAAGGTGTAAATACAGTAAAGAGCAAAGTAAAAGATACACAAAAGGATACAAGGATATAGATCTACTGCAAATGGGAGGGGGAACAGGAGATGAAGGGAGGGGAGAAAGGCGACACATAAAAAAAAAGATGTGTCAATCAATGTACATGTACCAAATACCCATAATGAAAGTGGTCATTATGTATTGCAAACATAATAAATACTATATTATTAATATTTAAATATTTGCAAATCAGTAGAGGTAATGTATCATATAAAAACAAGGACGAAAACCACATGATTATCTCTCCATAGATGCAGAAAAAGCCTTTGACAAAATCCAACATCCATTTATGATAAAAACTGTGAAGAAAATAGACATAGACATCTTATCTCACTCTGATAAAAGCCAATTATGACAAACCTAATGACAACCCATATTAAATGGGGAAAAACCTAAAGCTTTCCCTTTAAAATCAGGAACAAGACAAGGGTGTCCACTATCATCACTTCTGTTCAATATGGTACTCAAAACAAGAAATAAAAGGGATATGGATAGGAAAGGAAAAAGTCAGATTATCGTTATTTGCAGATGACATGACTCTACGTAGAAGACCACCTCCCTCCCAAAAAATGAATTCACTTTCAAGGCAGTAGTGATTTTCATTTCTGCCTTAGTAATCCATTCTGTGTCTAATGCTAATAAAAATATACCAGTAGTGTCCAGGGCCTCTCAATGGTGATTTAAGTAGTCCTTATCAGTGTTATTCAGTATGGGAACTGCTGGCCATATGAACCTATTGAGCATTTGAAATGTGAGGAATGGAAATGAGGGGTTGAATTTTACTTCCTTTTCAGTCATTTATAATAGCTATCTGTGGATATTGTGTTGGATAGTATAGATCTAGGCCCTCATTTGTGAATATGAGTGCCCTGCTAGGCGGTACTAAAATTTTTAGGAAAATAAAACTATGAGATGCATAACTAGAAATTTTACTCCCATGCCCAGGTAAGAGTGGTACTACAAGACACAGAAGTGAACATAAGAAATTCCCAGTGCTATCGTTAATGATTCAAAGGCTTTCAAAATTCCAAAAACAAGGATAGAACTGTGAAAAACATAAAGTCCTGTGGTTTTCTTAAAATCTACAGTGGTCATTGCTGAAATGTAAATATCTTTTTTTTTAATGCAAACATCTTAATAAAGAGAGCTAAAGGGCCAGGAATATAGTTCAGTGATGCAATGCCTGCCTGCCTAGCAAGCACGAGGCCCTGAGTTGGATTCCCAGTACAAAAAAAAAAGGAGAGCTGAGTGAGAATTTAAAGATCACTGTACCTGGGGATTTAGCTCAGTGGTGCCACGCCTGCCTTGCAAGCACAAAGTCCTGAGTTTGATCCCCTACCAAAAAATAAATAAATAAAAAAAAAAATAAAGATCACTCTAATAATTTGGAGGATTAAGCTAATAGATTGGCCTAAAACCTAGCCTGAAAATCCAAAGTGGTAATGGAATTTGAAATATGAAAAAGATCCAGCTAAGAAAGCCACTTGTCTAAAGGAAATCCAGAGGACAATAAAGATGAGGAAAAGAGAATTAAAAAAATAAAGAAACAAAATTTTTCAAGGTTGAAGAAAACCTTAGACCTTCAGAGAGAAGAATTTTATCTAGTGCTTTACAGGAATATTGTGAGGTCACAGTGGCCTATACCTGTAATCATACCACTCAGGGAGGTTGAGATAGGAAATCAAATTCAGTCCCAGACTGGGCAGTGTAGTGACTTAGTAAGACCCTCTCTCAAAATAAAGCGAGAGGAGGATGCTAGGGGTGTAGCTTAGTGTAAAGGTCCAGGGTTCAATCTCCAGTATCACAAAGAAAAAAATATATATACATGTCATTGTGATATTTTTGATCTCTAGTGATAGAAATTCCTACTAGCTTCCAGGGAAAAGAAAAAAAAAAAGATTATTGACAAAGCACCCATAATCTTAATGGCATCAAACTTCTTTTACTTTGAGAAAATAAGGCCTACAAAGTGCTTAAAAGATAATATTTTGAATTTAGAATTCCTTATAGAGCTAAGTTGTAGCTTGAAGGTCAGAGTTAAAGAATCACTCAAACTAAAATTTTGTCAAGAAAATGACACTTAAGAATATACTCCAGGAAAAAAAAAAAAAAAAAAATACTCCAGAATGTAAGAAGACATGTGGTAGAAGAAACAGTGATGAACCAAGAACCTAGTAAAACTGAATTAACTTAAAATTTTAATAAAGTCTTAATTTAACTTTAAATAAAGATAATATGAAACGTAATGGTGTTGTTATATTGAATGACAAAATAGGAGCTGTATCTTTTGGAAATAAAACATTGTTCCAGATTTCAGTCGTACCTAGGAATTAAAAATAAATGCAAGCTAAAGATAATCTTGTCTGGATTTGGGGTGGAAGGAGATGCCTTAGAGAAGAAAAATTAGTCTTGACTTCAAAAATGTGAAGTCTGCCTGCTGTTGCTTGGTGTCTGTGCTAGCAGAGTGGAGATGCAACACCTTCTAGTATTGATAGTCTAGCTGAGGCAGCAAGACACTGTATAAGAAACAATAGTGACTAAACTAGTAATTTTACTAAGAGGCTTTTTTTGAATTTTGGGTTTTTTTTTCTTTCAGTACTAAGGAACCGCCCCCCCCCCCCCCCCACTTTGCAGTACCAGAGCTTCATGTATCCCAGGCAAGTGCTCAACCACTGAGCTATACCCTAGCCTTTTTGTTTATTTATTTATTTAGGGTACTAGGGATTGAACTCAGGACCTTGCACTTGTGAGGCAGGCAGCAGCACCACTGAGCTAAATCCCCAGCCCCCATCCTTTTTATTTTGAGACCTACCTTAAATTTGGAATCCTCCTGTCTCAGCCTCCCACATAGCTGGGATTACAGGCAGGCATCATCATGCCCAGCTTCACTGAGAGCTTCTTATAAGTTTTGGGTTAAAAAAAATAGTTGAATTAAGCTGGGCTTGGTGAAGCACACCTGTAATCCAGGAACTCTGGGAGGCTGAGGCAGAAGGTGTGCAAATTAGAGCCCAGCCTGGGCAATTTAGTGAATTAGTGAGACCCTGTCTCAAAAATAAAGTTTAGGGATGTAGCTCAATGTTAACGCCCTGGGTTCAAACCCCAAATACCACAAGAGGGTGGGGCTAAATTAAGGGTTCGAAATTGTTCATATACCCTGGCATTTAAATCACAGGATTTCTCCTCTCATAAAAGCAGCTCTCTGAATCACCTTACTCTTGTGTCTTATGAAGTCACATGCATTTCAGGAAAGGCTGAAACATAGTGGCCTGTGTGAATAATAACTACACATTACCCACACATCTTTCTTGGTTCTACTTGTGGTTGAACCCTGTTTCTAGTTTTAATATCTGACTGTAGAGGTATAAGGAAGGTATGAAGGAAAAGGAATTGCTGTTGTAAATTGTCAGTATATCACAGTAGACTTTGATCTGAAACTTTTTGAGGACTTAATATACTTTAGATTAACAGTAGTTGTCGAAAGCACAAAATGCTTTTTCCCTGTGTCACACCTTTATAAATTTGTCATAAGCAATAGAGATGCATTACTTCCATCAGGTTGGAGTTGAATGAAATGATACAGCTTTTGAATCTGCAAGACTGAAATAGCCAAGGTCTGTCATGGCTCCCCCTCTGTCGAAATCCTTCTGAAAGCCCAGTTTGATGAACCCAGCCTGGTAATCTGTTATTTTAAACACTAAGCGTATTGCCTTGCTCTTCAGAAGTATATTATGCCCATTACTTTAGTATTTCCAACCAGATTTTAAGCACTGCAAGGAAGAGATTATACATTGTAAATCTTTGGAATATTTTTGAAATGCCTAGCATAGTACCAAGTACATACTAGCTCATAACTTTTGGAATTGTTCCTATAGACAGCAGAAGTCATGACACAGGGTGTGCTTAAGTCCAACCTATGACACATTCATAGTTTGATAGGTTGGAAAGAGTCCTAAACATGGAGTCACAGCAACACAGTAGAGTCCTGAATGCTAGAGTGTCTTACTGAGTTGCTCTTTATAAAACCTTGCGTGAATTACATCAACTTTGTAAGAATAACAACAAATAACAATAACACTTTCTTCCCTCCACACATGAAGGTTTGAAAATAAAACAGGAAGAATTACAGGACAAATTTAGAATTTAGAAAAGCCATAGAAATGAAATGTTGTAGTACTGTATTTTGTTACAGTTGTTTTGCATGTTTCATTCAAAATCTGTTTTAATTTTATCCCTTAGTTGTTTATATTCTTATCATCAGAACCATCTTTCTCCTATTTCTCTTTTAACAATGAGAAAAGGCTCACAATTAAAGGTTAGATTAGTCATATGTAAAAACTGAGCTTTAAACTAAATGAATTGTGGTACAAACCCAAGTTTTACTCATGTGACTTGACTCCTGAGTCCATTATCAGTACAAACAGATTCTTCTTATGACTTGTTACTATGGCCAGAGCAAGGTAGCTATCCTCAAAAGAGGCTAACTACATTCTAGATGACAATTACCTCCTTACACCAGACCCCAAGTAAGTTAAAATACAGATTTATTTAAAAAAAAAAATTGGCTTATGGATATTACCAGTTATTATGCTTGTAAGAGTTAAATCTACAAATTCCTAAAATGTTATTAGGAAAAGAATATCATAATTTTTTGTTTAATACATGTTAAACCATAGTAGTTTTGTCTCTTTTAAGATTACTAACTCGGGGCATATCATACTGGTTAGACAAGATCTCAAATTGTGACTAGCTTCGAATGAGTGGGGATAAAAACATGTGTGTTTTTATAAATGACACTACACAGTTGCTGCCTCAATAGGGCTTTTCACATTCCAGTTGAATTGTACATAGGTCGCCGCATACTGTTCACCATTTAGTTACCCTTCATTGTTTGGACCTGAGAGCACTGAAAATCTGGGAAGCTGATAGAAAAGGAAATTCTTCTCTCTTAGAATAGTGTTTAATAAAGATAATATTTTCTTCTCTAAATGATGTTTTCTAACATTGGGGTTTGTTCTGTGCTTTTAAAACAAATATACAAAAATTACCTTAGGGACAAGCCAGCAGGTTGAGCCCTTATCAGCAAAGCAGTTGATATACAAGTTTTAGAATAAGTCATAACATTATACAAATTGAAATATATACTGTACAGAATTGGAGTGGGCTTTGCTTTGCTTTATTTTGTTTTTATATTTAGAAGATGTTGAAAGCTATACAGGAACACTTTCTACTTGTAACTTAATAGCATGCCCTAAACTAAGAGGCATCTTTATGGGTTCTCCTCTGCTGCTCCTGATTAATTCTGTGACCTCAAGCAAATCTCTTAATTCTCTGAGCCTCAGGTTTCTCATCTGCAAAATGAAGATAATTATGCCTACCCTAACCGCAAGAATGTTGTAAAAATAGCAGGGAGCATTTTTATAAAGGATTAGGCATGTGGTTTATAGATTTATGGTAGCACTCTTTTATGTACAAATGATTTAATTTGCTATTATTTTTATGATAAAAACCAAAAAGACTTGCTTTATAGTAAACTGTGTCAGCAACTCTTCCCTGAGATATCTGACCCAAGTACAGCTGTGCCTCATGCATTTGAAATCACTTGAAGACTTTTGTAAGTGAACATTGACCAGGAACATTACCAAGCAAGAGTTAAAGGATAAGTATAGTAGAGGATCTGTTGAGAAGACACACACATACGCATGCTATATAGCTCCTTTACTTTTGAAGTCCTCTGTTGGGAGATGTGTCAGGATCTCTCTTCTCTTTCTCCCAAATATTCATTACACTCCTATAAGTTAAGATACACTATTTTCTGTCTGTGATGGGGATAGGAGTATGTGAACAACAGAAGTACAAACAAACCCCGAAAATCACTTATCTAGATAGTACCCACATTTTCTACCATGTTCCTAATTTTACATTTCTTCACTGAGATTTGGTCTGACATTTGATCTTTTTACTTAAAACAAGATTAATAGGAAAGAGTGAAGAAGGAGGAATACTTTTCCAGCTTTCAATATGTTTAGCTTTGATGAAATTTTATGAATAGAAATAAAAACAAAAAACTACTGGTATAAATTCGATTTTTCTGATCATGAGGAAGTCCAGAAGTCAGATGCTTTTTATTCAGTGCTGTAATGTTGTCAAACAGTGTCTGAATTCAGGGACTTCGCTCATAATACAGTTTGGTCAGGGTTAGAGCACTTAGTGCAGATGCACCTGTTCCCCTCATATATGCAAGCCCCTTTCTCCTCTGGCTAAAGTGACTTGTAGTGACTTGTTGTACAGAGCCAACACCTTCATTTTTCTCCTTTTACCCCTTTGGGACTCAGATATTGAAGTAGGACATTCAAAAGCAAAAGAAAGTTGCTGCACATGCCCAGGGAAGGGGCAAGTACAGAAAATTTGATAAGATCTTAGCTGATCCCTCAGGCTCATTGTTGGCACAGTGACAGCATAAAATAATAGTTTAAAAAGCAAACAAACAAGAAATCCCAAGGGAAAGAGAGAATCTGACTTTTAGAAAAGTTGCACAAGCTATGTAGAGAAAAAAGAGTACATGGCTCATTCAAAGGAAAAAAGCAAATCAGTAGAAATTACCTTTGTAAAAGAGCTGATTCTAGATTAGACGAGGCATTTAAAGCAACTTGACTGAAGGACAGTAAAAGAACTAAAGATGTAAAGAAAGTCAAGAAAATGATGTATGAACATGACCAAAACATCAGTAAAGAGATAGAAAACCTAAAAATCCAAAAGCAACTCTGGAACTGAAAAGTATAGTAACTGATGTGAAAAATTCACTAAAGGGATTAAGAGACAGTTTTGAGGAGAAAGAAAACATAATGCAAAGATAGGACAATGGAAATGATGGGGTATGAGGGAAAAAAAGAAAAAAAATGCAGGAAAGTGAATAGAGTCTAAAGAATCTGTAGGAAACCCTCAAGCAGACCAGCGTGTGTAATCTGGCAGTTCTAGAAGAAGACAGAGCAAGTGGCAAAGAGAATATTTTAACAGTGGCTGAAAATATCCTAAATTTGATAAAAGACATGAAAGTAAACATCCAGGAACCCCAACAAGCTTGAAATAAAATGAACATAAACTCACACTTAGACACATTATAATCAAACAGTTAGAAACTGTTATGATCTATCTAGAGTGTCCCTCAATCCTCACATGTTCAAAGATGGGGTTTGTGGAAGGTGATTGGATCAGAGGATCCTGTACTTATCCGTGGATTAATCCATGCATGCATAGCTAAATGTGCTATTAGGAGGTGGGGCCTGGTTAGAAGAGCTTGTTCACTGGAACCATGACCTGGAAGAGTTGATCCCCCTCCCTGCTCTTCCCTTCTCTCTCTCTTCCCGGCCACCATGACATGAACAGCTTCTCTCTGCCAACCCTTCTGCCATGCGTTTGTTTCATTGTAGCCAGCAGCCATGGACTGAAAATGTGAGCCAAAATAAACCTCTCCTCCTTTTAAGTTGTGGATGTTGGGTATTGTGTCCAGTGATGAAGAAATAACTAAGACAGAAACCAAGACAGAGAAAATCTTGAAAGCAGCAAGAAAAGAAATGACTCATAACATCCAAGGGATCCTCAATAAGAGTTTTTTTATTAAAAACTTCAGCCAGCTGGCAGTGGGCTGATACATTTAAAGTGTTCAAAGAAAAATCTGTCAGCCAACAATCTTACATCTGACAAAACTGTCCATCAAAAGTAAAAGATAATGAAGATATTACCATATAAAAGCTGAAGGAGTTTGCTACCACTAGACCTGCTGTTCAAGAAATGTTAAAATGAAAGGCCATTCGGTAGTAAATCAAATCTGTATGAAGAAATAAAGATCTCTTGGGCCAGGGATTTAGCTCAGTGGTTTCGCCGCCTGCTGTGCAAGCTCAAGGACCTCAGTTTGATCCCCGGTACCAAAAACAAAAGAAATAAAGATCTCAATAGAGGTAAATACATTGACAATTATAAAAGCTAGTATTGTTTTAAAACAACATGCAACTAATTTTTATTTTCTATATGATTTAAGAGACTACATTTAAAAAATAATTGGCATTAACACATTAATGTAACTTTGGCTTATAACTCCCTTTTTGCTTTCTATAATTTAAAGATAAATGTACAAAAATAACTGTTTTTGGACATAACAATGTGTAAAGAACTAGTTTTGTGACAACAACTGAAAAAGGTGAGGATGGAACTTAAAGAAACAGCATTTGATGTTATTGATGTTAAGCTGCTATAAAATAAAAGTAGAGTGTTACAACTTTAGGTTATTAAATACAATTCCTATGACAACCACAAAGAAAATACCTTATGTCATTATATTGAATGTCATTATATTGTATACCTAAAACGTACCAATGATTAGAATGAATAATCGAAAATGTAAAATAGGAAGAAAAGGTCCAAAGGGCTAGGGGTAGTGGGAGGGGCAGGGGAAAGGAAAGAAGGGAAAGGAAAAATGATGAGAAATGGAAAAAATGGAAATAAAGTCTCTGTAAATAGGGAAGGGTGGAGGGGGTGAAGGGAGGGCTAGGAATGGGGAAAAAATAAGAACCAAGATGCATTCTGTAAAGGTACAATTCCCAATGAGAAATGTAATTGTGTTGTATACCTACAATGTACCAATAAAAGAATTTAATAAAAAAAAAAGAAAATATGCTACCACTAAAAAAGAAAATATCTTATATAGGGC
Source organism: Heterocephalus glaber (assembly GCF_053883595.1). Taxonomy (NCBI): domain Eukaryota; kingdom Metazoa; phylum Chordata; class Mammalia; order Rodentia; family Bathyergidae; genus Heterocephalus; species Heterocephalus glaber. The sequence continues at coordinate 54,656,755 of NW_028258317.1, forward strand.
CTGAGATTTAGCTCAGTTGGCACTGCACCTGCCTCCCAAGCACAAGGTCCTGAGTTTGATCCCTGGGACTGGAAAAGAAGAAAATAGCTTATAGACTATGCACAAAATGAAATGAAAAAATTTAGACGTTTTACTGTAAGAATCAGTAAAACACAACAGAAGACAGAAAAGGACAAAGCAAAAACTATAAAGCATATAGAAAACAGCAATAATAGAAGTAAATCCTTTCTTATCATACTTGTCTTTAAATGTAACTAGACTAAACTCTTTAGTCAAAAGACAGAGATTAGCAGTGTTGTAGGGCCAGGCGAGTAGGAACTAACTATAGAGATGCACCACACTGAATTAAATGGAATCCTAGATTATCATAGCTGGCTTCCAGAGCAGGCTCAGGCCTCCAAAAACTAGACAAAGGAAAGGCAGTTTGCAGGGTCCTTTTAAGGGCTCTTCTATTTTGGGAGGACTTGGAGTGGGGGAGCATAAGGGAGGTTTCACAGGGGGCAGAACTTTGGGAAGCTAGTGGGGGTTCTGGAAGTTTTACACAGTTTAGTTAAAGTATCACAGGTGTGGGGGTCTTCTGTTTACGAGGTAGTAAAGATAACAGTTGCATACTGCTCTACCAAAAGGTCACAAAGGTGACATGTAGTTGTAGACTTACATAGGATTCAGTGGTCTGTTATGATTAACTGAGGGGACTCCCAAGGGGGAAGGGGAAGGTGACCACCCGGAATCACTGAACTTTACACAGATGGAGTCAGGTACACAAATGGAGTCAGGTTCCCTATCACAGCAGAATGGATTAAAAATAAAACTCAACTGGGTGGGGGATTTAGTTCAGTGGCATAGTCCCTGCCTTGCAAGCGCAAGGTCCTGAGTTTGATCCCAGGTACCAAAAAAACCTCAACTGTATTTTCTCTACAAGGGACTTTAAATCCAAAGAAATAAATAGGTTAAAAGTGAAAGGATGAAAAGAAAAAAAATAGTCCGTGCAAATAGTAACCAAAAGAGAACAAGAAAAAAAACTTTAAAAAATTTACAAGAGACAAAGGACATTGTATTAATAAAAAATTTAATATAACAAAGAGACTATAGCAATCATGAACATATATGTGCCTAAAATCAGACCAACAAAATCTGTGGTGTACAAAATAGTTCTAATAGTTGGATACCTATTATCCTATTCTCAATAATAGATTGAACAAGGAAACAGAAGATAAGCAGGAAATAGGACTTGAACAACACAATAAACCAACTAGATCTATCCTAAATGTCCCTGGCGCCCTTGAGAAGTATATTTTATTGTTGGTGAACACAATCACAAATTTAAACCCATTGTGAGCTACTTAGTCACACCCTGTCTGAATGAATGAATGAATGAGGCTGGGGGTGTGGCTCAGTATGAAGGTCCTGGGTTCAATCCCCAGTACCACAAAGGGAGGGGACACTATCAATAGGGTAAAAAAAAGCAACCCAGTAACAGAAAAAAAAAATTGCAAATCATGTAGGTTATAACAGATTAATATCTAGAATATATGGAGAATTCTTAGTGCTCAACAGCAGAAAAACCACACAACCGATTTTAAAATGGGCAGAGGGCTTGAGTAGACATTTCTCCAGAGGGGACATACAATTGGCCAGTAAGCACAAGAAAACATGCTTGATATCACTACTCACTGGGGACTGCAAATTAAAACTACCTCATACTCATTACAATGGCTAATATTAAAAAAAAAGTGTTGGTGAGACCATGGAGAAATTAGAACCTTTGCACTCTGTTGGGAATATTAAATGGTATAGATACTGCAGAAAATGGCACGGAGGCTCCTCAGAAAATGAAAAATGGAATTATATGAGCATGTAATTCTACTTCTGAGTATATACTCAGAAGAATTGAAAGCAGGGTCTTGAAGAGATATTTGTACATTGTGTTAACAGAAGCAACCCAAGTGTCTATTGAAGTGTGAATGGATAAGCAAAATATATATACACAATGGAATATTAGCCTTAAAAAAGGAAATGCTGATATTTTACGTCTGTGAACCTTGAGGATATTATGGTAAGTGAAATAGCAAAAGAAAGACAAACACTTTGTAATTCCACTTACACGAGGTAAAGTAGTAAAAATATAGATAGAGTAGAATGGTAATCAGCTGGGGTTGAGAAGAGAGAATGAGGTTTACTGACTATGTTTACTGTTTACTGACTATGGAGTTTTAAATTTGCAAGATGAAAAGAGCTCTGAAGATGCATGGTAGTGATGGCTGCACAACATGAATATATTGTAATACCACTGAACTGATACTTGGAAGTGACTAAGATAGTGAGCTCTGTGCCATGTGTATTTTACTATGAAAAAAAATAACGAGGCATTTTGGTTTCCCTCCTGCCATCTTTACATGCTAATCCATCTTTATCTGGTCAGATCCTCATTTCATGATCCTCACTTATCATGATCACAAGGATGAGGATCTGGGAAATAGGAGATAGAGAAGACAAAGGGAAGGAACACTGTGGAAGAAATGATTTTGTCACCACTGGTGTGTTGGTGAAAGGAGATGCTGAAGTAAAGAAACCTGAACTTTGTTTACTTGAGCTGTGTAAAAGAGATTTTAAAGATGGTGTTTGGGACAGAGGAGGAACAGGTTTTATTGGTAAGATAATAATTGCTATTTAGTTCATGAATTTAATGTGTGTCAAGGATTTCTGTGAGGAAGTAAATGGACATCTCTCATGGAATCTGAAACATCAAAATCTCTAGAGAGACAATAGTGCTGGAGACATAGTTTTGGATGTTTATCTTCATTGCACTCATTGCTGAAGCTCTAGTAGGGCATTTAGTAGATTACAAGTAAATAATATGAAAAGAAAGGAAGACAACACCTGTGTGTGTTGAGAGAGAAAGAGAATGTTGATGAAGAGGACAAAGCAGAGAATTTTTTTTTTTTTGGTACCGGGGATCGAACTTGGGACCTTGCGCTTACAAGGCAGGCGCCGGAACCACTGTGCGGAACCACTGTGCTAAACCCCCGGCCCAAAGCAGAGAATCTTAAAAGGACCTGATGGGATTGGAGGTACCATCCTGCCTGTTAGCTGAAGTCTATTTTCAAGAAAGAGAAACTTCCTAGATTGACATTTTCAAACATGTAAGTGAAATTTTGAGGAAGAAAAGACTTGGTTCCCATAGAACTGACAGTAAGGCTATTTGTGTTATACAGAGAAATTTTTCTTGGATTATTTACTAAAAGGTACTAAAAGATAATTGAAAATACGTTACCTTAAAATACTTGGTACTCATGTTTTAATTGTTGTAAGGCACAATTTCCCCTGTTGTCAAAAGATAATTCCTTCTGCGTTTCTTTAGCATATTTTTGCATTGTGGACCCTTTCTTTAAACTATTTTGTGGCTGGGGATGTAATGTAGCTCAGTAGTATAGTGCTTGCTTAGCATGTACAAGGTCCTAGTTTTGATTCTCAATACCACAAAAAAGTATTTCTTATAACATTTATAACATGCCCTTCTAAATTGGAACAGAATGGAGAGAATTAAAAATCTTCATAATAGAGCTCTTTGTTCAAGCTGTAACTAGTCTTTTTAAAAGTGCAACAAATTTGTCATTGCAACATTTAGTTGTTAGAATCTAGCTTCAGAAATACTTATTTATTAAAATACCTGCAGCACCACTTTATTTTCATTTTTCTTTAAAAGTGAGTGGGCCTGGGCCTGTCCTTCAGCAATAGAGCACCTGCCTGGCAGGTGCAAGTCTCTGAGCTTTATCCTCAGCGACACACACACACACACACACACACACACACACACACACACACATGGAGAGTAAATTGGAAAATAAAATTGCTGTAATAGGTTTCCTCTCCTGACAGAAGGTACTGCCATGGCATGTTTCTGCCTGTTAGGCAGGTGTGGCTCTGTTTAAGTGTCTGTATTAAATTTGTCAGTAAAAATGGGTCATTTGCTTGACTGCTGAAATAAACTAGTACAGAGTTTGCAACAGACAGTATCTCGAACAACTTTGAGAGAACTATTGAGAGAATAGTCCTCTGTTTGAGATGATCAGAACTCATTTTATATTCAGTCTTGGGGTGAAACTCTTGATTGTTTATTGTTACAGATGGCATTTGTTAAGGATTCTGTCAATAACGAGAGAAATAGGAAGAAGGAAGCAAATATTATTTGTTGACTTCTAGGAAAAATTTATGTTGTACATACATTGAACAAGAGGAACAGTTTGAGTATTTCTAGTATGTATTTTCACTTCTCTGCTTATTATTGGTGTTCTAAGGAGTATCATAAATTTAGAATGAATGACAGAGGACTAGGGAAGAAAATTAGTTATTTTATTTCACAGAAGAGATATCTCATTTTCTGCCTAAGATAGATTTTAATTAAAATTTTAAAACATTAAAATTCCAAATGTTTATGTATTTGATATATATGCATATCAAATATTTTAGAATGCTAGTACAATATTTTATTTGTTGGAGATTTGGCTGATTTTTTTGTAATGAATTCTTAAAATATTGATAGCTAATCTCTAAGTAAAAATGTTATACAAATATAATCTCCTGAAAAAAGGTAAACTAATTGTAACTGATTTTACATTTTTTTTCCTTAGATTACACTAAAACCAATTTTACTAGAATTCACTAGAGTTTCACTAGAATTCACTTCAGAAGTATTTTTGGGCTATTTATATGATTAGCTCTTTTCCAGAAACAGTAAAACATATAAAAGTAGTAAAACCCAGAAGTTATTCAAATAATGTATTTCTAATAGTGGGTAGATATTCAAATTGTTACTTTTTATCACATTAAAAAATGATTCACAGGTTCAAAACTTGTAAATGAGTAAGAGTCAGTATCTTGGATCATGGAGTAACTAAATGTGATAATAAGTTGATTTTATCAATGATTTTTAAAATTCCCTTTTTGAAAAGGAAAATGGCAGTATCTTTTTTTCTTTTAAAAATATTAATTACCAGGCATGGTGGCACAATCCTGTGATTCCAGCATTTTGGGAGGAATTCTGCAAGTTTGAGCCCAGCCTGGGCAATTTAGTGACTTAGCGAGACCTTGTCTCAAAAATAAAAAGGGACAGGAACATAATTCAGAATCTAAACATGGTTTCAATTCCCAAAACTATGATGATGATGATGATGATGATGATGGCGTCCAGGATTAAAAAGCAGAGCAGATTTTTATAAATAATATTTGGAAACTTTATTTCAGTATCCAGATAATTAACCACACTCATTCAAATTTGGTCTTTTTTTTTTTTTTATGTGCAATGCAATGTGTACAGATTTGGGAATTCTTATCTGCTTTATCAGAATAGCAACAATAAATGTAATCCTGGAACTTTGGGAGGCCAAGACAAGAGGACCAAAGTTCAAGCCCACTTCAGGCAACTTAGCGAGACCCTGTCTCAAAACTGAAAACAATTTTAAAAGGGGGGCTGGAAATGTAAATGGGAAATCTATGGGTTCAGTCTCTTTATTCACAAAAGAAAAAATATATAGTCAGAAATTGGAAATAATCAAATTGTCCAATAGGAAATGAATTAAATTATTATTTCTCTGAGAATATAATGTAGCCAATATAAACATGCTTTAAAGTCATATGTGTTAATATGGAAAATTAATAAAAATTTACAAAGCAACATGTAAGGAAACACAAATTTATGTAAATAGTATGCTTGAAATGCTGGAAAATATAAGTATCTCCAGGTGATAAAACTTTTTTGCTTATCTCTATTTTTATTGACTTTTTACAGTGTGGATGCTTATATGTAAATGCTCATGTTGTTTTAAATCTGTAAAATCAAAACATTTTTCATCTACAAAAGTAATAGTCTTGTCATAAGCAAATTATACAGTACAGTGTACCACTGTTAATTTACAAAGAAAGTATTGAAGGGAGAAATCTTAACAGTAGAGAAAGAAACAGACTACTAAACAGAATGAGTCCTGTATGAAAGAGAATATCGTTCTCTCACCTGCCCCATTCATATTTATCTGTATATCACATGGACAAGTGGTCTCCTAGAAGTCTTTTGTAAATATGATTAAATGAAGAGCTAGCTACACCATGAGAAACTAAGCTTCTTTAATTAGTATAAACTATTGGAGGTAGTGCCAAAAATGTATATCATACTTATAAACATTTAAAAATACAAATTTCAGCTTATTCCACAAGATATTAAAAATATTCTAGAGTTCTTCTAAGATATATAAAAATCTTCTATTTTAAGTACTTTTAAACCTTGCATATGAAGTCTCTAGTAACTTAAACTAGACACCAAAGCCAGAGAAAAACATTATTAGGAAAAAAACTCAACTGTGGATATCCCTCATAAGTATAGACACAAAAATCTTCAACAAAATATTAGCATATCGAACTTGTCAGCAAATAAAGAAGATAATAAATCATAGCAAAGTGTAGTTTATCATAGGAATCCAGCATTATGAATTTGAAGATTCAGTATTGTTAAGATGCAATCAGAATAAAATTGATTAATAGTTTAATACAATCCTAATCAAAAATCCTAACAGGCTAGGTAAAATAAGATTCTGAAATTTATACAGAAAATCAAAGAAATTAGAATAGTTGAACAATTTTAACAAGAAACAGAATTGGGGCACTCACAATACTGATTTCAGAACTTATCTTAAAGGTACAGTAATTAAGACAGGGTGGTATTGGTGAAAGAGTAGTCACATAGACTGTCATGTGTGGCAGAATATTGTGTCCAGAAATAAATGCTGCACATAATTAAATTTTTTTTTTTTTTTTGGTACCGGGGATCAAACTCTGGACCTTGCCCTTGAGAGGTAGGTGGCGGAACCACTAAGCTAAATCCCCAGCCCCACATATTTAATTTTTGACTAAAGTACAAAAGCATTTCAGTGGTGCTGGAACAATTGGACATCCACATGTAATTTAAAAAGAACTTCTGCCAGTGTACTGTACCTGTACAGAAGTTAATTCCAAATGTATGAGACTAAATATAAAACTTAAAATTACTAAACTTCCAGAAGAAAACAAGTGGAAAAAAATTTAACCATTCTTCAAAGATTTCTTATATTTTACATAAAAAGTATGGTTCATAAAAAATAATTGGCAAATTATTTATTAAAATTGAAATGCACTAAAAAATTTTTCCCACATTGTAGGTTGTCTCTTAGCTCTGTTGGTGGTTTCTCTTGCAGTGCAGAAGCTTTTTAATAAGATGAGATCCCAGTTGTTGATTCTTTATGCTAGTTCCCGTGGTACTGAGGTTTTTTTGTTCATAAAGTCTTTTCCTATGCCAATGTCATCAAGAGTTCTACCTAACTTATCTTCCAGCAAGTTTCGTGTTTCTGTTTAGGAGGGAAGGGAAAGGAAAACTTATGAGAAAAGGAGAAAATGGAAACAGAAATCTTTGTAAATAGGGAAGGATGGAGGGGGTGAAGGGAGCACAGGGAATGGGGAAAAAAATAAGAACCAAGATACATCATGTATAGGTATAAGCACTCAATAATAAATGTAAATGTATTGTATACCTAAAATGTACCCATAAAAGAATTTAAGCAAAAAAAAAATTGAAATGTACTTTTAGGAAAGCAATATGAAGATAATAAAAATAAAAGCACAGATTGGAAAAATATATTTTCAAAACATGTTATCCAGAATATATACAGAATTCTCATATCTTAAAATAAGAAAACAAACTAAAATCAGAAATTCCATTTGACCCTTCTAGGTATCGTCTCAAAAGACTTAAAAACATATTACAGTGGTACAAGCATACCCACGTTACAGCACCACAATTCACAATAGCTGAATCTTGGAAGCAGCCTACATGTCCATCAGCAGATGAATGGATATGGTATTTACACACAGTGGAGTATTACTCTACTATAATGAAGGATAAACTTGAGTCAGTGTAGGGAAATGGATGAGGCCATAATGTTAAGTGACATAAATTGGACATACAATCTTAAATATCAAAGGGTTTCTCTTATATAAGAAACTCAAAATATAAAAAAAAAAAGACGAAAATAAAAATAGATAATAGGAAATAGGGAGAGAGATCTCTCTCAAGTAGGAAGGGGATCAAAAGATGGAAGGAAGGGAAGTGAAAGGGAATAAAACAAGGAATTAAAATGTGTTATGTACATGTACCAGTTCCACACAAGGAGCGTAAGCATTATCTACTTTGAACATGTACTAATAAACACATTTTTAAAAATGGACAGAATATTTAAACAAATCATAGTGAGAACACTACCTTTCTTTTCAAATAGCTAAAGCAAAAAATATTTACAATTTCAAGTGCCAGAAGGCATTCAGAAAGTTGGATCTTCATAGGTGGCTGTTGGGAATGCAAAATGGTACAGCTAGTTTTAAAAAATTGTTTATTGCTGGGGATCTAGCTCAGCAGCGCTGCACCTGCCTGGCAAGAGCAAGGTCCTGAGTTTGATCCCTGGTACCAAAAACTAAACTAAAATAAAAAACTTTGTTATAAAATTGTCATACAAACTAACCACATTATTCCAAGGTATTAACTCAAGGGAAAAAATGTCCATATAAAATTTTGTATGTGAATATTTATGTGTACCCAAAACTATAAGCAACTCAAAATGAATGAATAAACATCATACTAAGCCATACCATGGAACACTATTAAACCAATGAATGGAGTAAGCTTCTCAAATGACTATACTTTATCATTCTTTTTATATTGCAAAAGCCACAGGAACAGGAAAAAGCAAAACTACAGTAACAGGTTATAAAAATTTGTGTTGCCTAGGGAAGATAAGTTGTAAAGGAAATTGTCAGCCAAGGAACACGAGGGAACTTTTTGGAGTGAAGGAAATGTGTATTTTGGTTGCCAGATCCATAGAACTGTATGTATACCTAAAATGGATGAATTTTACAGTATGTATACTGTACTTCAAAACTGACTTAAGATAGTCTTTTAAAAAAATTAATACAAAATTATATTAAAGAGGTAGCAGCCAACAGCACTTGAATTGAATACTGGTTTGATCCTGGTTTTGGTGGTAAGAATTGGGGTAGGGGGAACAGCTCTGAAAGACAGGAAATTTCGGTCAACACTGGCTACATTCATGGATGTTATGGAGTTATTTTCAGTTTTCTTAGGTATGGTACTAGAGTGGTTAAATAGGAGAAAGTATATTTCTGAGATATGATGAGTAGTAAGAGATGAAATGCTTCATGTCCTTCACTTATTTTAAGAATACACACACACAAAAGCTAATAGGTAACATGTTAATGATTATCTCAAGGTAGTATGTATGTGGCTGTGTGCTAAAACTTTTCTGCAAGATAGACATTTTCAGTTGAGGGAAATAGTATTTATTGAAGATGACCATATCGAACGCAGTGTGTTCCTGTGAAAATCTATGACCACTGGCGATCTGTGCCTACGTTGCATTCTTCAGAATAACTTCTTTTTTACTGCAATCGGGGCATGATAACACAGGCTTACATTGAGAACTGGGGCAGAAAACATTTCTGTGAAATGCTCTGTGTTGTAGGATGTTTTTGAGACCTTTGTTTACTGGATTGTATGATGGCTTTTTTGGGAAAGATGAAACTGTGTTTCAATACAAGAATAGTTGTGCGGCTCTTGAGAAACTGACTGTGGCGTGTTACAGATGTTGAGTTGCTTCACTGGCTGCTGAAAGCTCTGGTCTTGCTTACCGACCCTCTCTAGCAGGCGTGCCTCCCAGCTGTAGTCCAGGTACTTTCGAACTTTCCCCTACTTGCCCTTAGTTTTACTTCATCCTGATTCTGCCATCATTTTTTAAATTTTATTTTATTTTATGAGGCTCTTTATATCCAACAATGTTCTAGCTATGTTAAAAGGATTTAAAATAATGTAGGGCAGGTAGTGTAGCTCACTAGTAGTTCTTTTTGCATAAGCAGAGCCTTGGGTTCACTCCCCAGTACCCCCCCCAAAAAAAAGAAAAAAAAAAGAAAAAAAAAGTAAAGTAATGTAGTTTATTTCAAGAATAGGGAAATGTTTCTAGAAAGTTTAAAAGTGCATTTTTAAGTGTAATTAAATAATATATAAAATTTCCTGTTTTCTGCAGTAACACAATTGTAGCTATATTAAAGTAAAATTCTCTTGGGGAGCACGCTGTTAAGACAGAGTGTCATTCTGTAGTTCAGGCTGGCCTCAAAACTCCAAACTCAGGGCGATCCTCCTGCCTCAGCCTCCTGAGTGCTGGAATTACAGACATGCACCACCACCACACCCTGCAAGAGGAAAATTCCTTTTTTTTTTTTAAGGCAAGGAGTAGAGTAGGGCAAAGACAAAGGCCAGTCCCTAGAAATAAATTTTCAACAGTAGGAGGAATTGGCATTTTCCTTTGATAATTTCATTTTTTTGTACCAGGAATCGAACTCGGGACCTTGTGCTTGCGAGGCAGGTGCTGGAACCACTGAGCTAAATCCCTGGCCCTTCATTTTTTTTAATTAAAGGAAGTAAAATACACTATTTGTAGTTGTTTTATCTTTAACATTTCTTAAAGAATTATATATAGGGGGGGCGAGGGATTTAGGTCAGTGGTGCCGCTGCCTGCCTTGCAAGCGCAAGGTCCTGAGTTCCATCCCCAGTACCAAAAAAGAATTATATATAGGTCCTACAGAAAAATTACATTAGTAGTTTTTGAATAGTATTCAGTTTTCTTCCCTCTCGCAATAGTATCATCCTTCTATTAAATGATACTTATTTTATGAAATATTTTTCAATGTCAGTATGTTGAAACACGTTATATTTACAGTTTCTGCTGCCTTTGGAAGTCTCCATCCCATTTAGATTGCTGTATTATATTATGATAGATATGTGGTCTGACAACAGCACGCTTAGAGCAAGAATAGCATTACTTAGTCTAAAATATACATGTTTTATGGACTACGTTGGCTGAAACATTTTAAGGGGTGTGTATTAAGAATGTCTTTTGGGGGCCAGGGATTTTTAGCTCAGTGGTTCTGCTGCCTGCCTCTTAAGCACAAGTGTGAGTTAGATCCCCGGTACAAAAAAAAAAAAAAAGAATGTCTTTTGATATACTTAAGTTTATTCTAACTTTAAAGTATTCACTTAATAAGTAAGGTTTTCTTTAACTGACTCAGTGTTCAGTTTAAGCTTTCTCCCTCCTTGAAAATCTGGAAAATAATTGAGTTAAATTATCTTAAAAAAAATTGAGTTTTGATTTTATATTTGGGCATACTTAAATCTTAACCTTAACCTATGATCGTCTACTATGAAGAATATATTAAAATTGATTGCCAAAATAGGGTTAGTTGTAAGCACAGGGATAAAGTAAGATTGCTGTGTCCTTTGCCCCAGGTAAAACAATTCTTAGAACTAGGATTCATTTTTCTTTGCTTACATGACTGGATTCACTTCTAGTTTGCTAAAATATGATAAAACGGAGTGCACACTTCTCTTTCTTTCTGCACCTGTTTTTAAGTGAAAATGCTACTTATTCTCATTCTTCTCCTTAGTCTTTTCTTAACACATCAAGTTTAATTTTGTAGCCATGCCAGTCAGTCATGTGAACTCTGTACAACATCTCCATTTATACTGCTTCACACATCACTCACAGAACAAGTTCTCACAAAGATCTGTTTTGTTCTACTGTTGATCCACCCTAAAGAAACCAGTTTCCAAATGATGCAAGGCTTTGTAAATCAAGATGAACTGGTCAGAAATTGGATACAGAAGCAAACAGGAAACCAAATAATGCTGCCTAATTAATATGATAACAGGCACATGTAATAAAATTGAGGGTAATGAAATGTTATGTATTCTAAGAATGTTCTCATTAGAAAGCTTACATCACATCCATACTGGAATCATACTGAAAAGGCGACAGAGAGGCCAGTGAGAACAAGTGATCAGTTGTGAACTTCAGTTGTGTGTGTTGGTTAGCCAGCCCTGTGTGTGATAATGAAGAGTACCAAGGTTGAGAGACAGAAGAGTCCGGTGTGTAGGCAGCAATGGCCCACGGAGGGTGCAAACACAGTGGCAAACAACTTCCTTTCTCAGAAACTCTCTCTGTCAGGAAGAAAGGAACCGACCTCCACACAATTCGTAAGTCACAGAATGTTTTTTAACCAGAATTAACTCAAATATAATGTATTCATGGATTAACATAGTTTTTGAAAATACCCTTGAAATATTTTCTCTTCGAATAAATGTTTTGTCAAATTAGTTCACTTTATTCAGAGGTTTCAAAAATACCAAGCTCTTTTTCAGAAGTTTTTTCTTTCAGATGATCTAATCTAAGCATTAGCTTTTAACTCACTGTCACATAGCTTCCCAAAGAATCTGTATCTTTGTGATGTGTTTTTCCCCTTGAGAAATAAAAGAAAGGAAACGAAAGAAGTTTAAAAAGAATTATAATGCCCTCTACTCATTTCCAACCTTCCTCATCCAAAAGAAATCAGAGAATTCTCAGAATACTTTGTGAAAATACACAATCTAAGTCTTGAATCAAATGACTGTGTTAAAAAAAATAAAACTATTACAGAGAACATAGCATACATTTTAAGATGTTGCCATCTCAACAGTTTTTGAGAAGAGAATTGTAATTAAAACATTTTCTTAAAGCCCTTTGCACATTAAGCTATTCACAGTCACAGATACTTTCTATTCTGATGAAACCAGGTTAGCAGGAGGAACTTTTCTAAAACAAAGAATTAAATTGAGTAAAGAATTGCCTTCCTGCTTTCAGCCTGCTTCTCCCTGGCATATCTTAAGTTTCATAGTCTGCTGTCTCTGACAGAGTGATAGATAATTCAGGATTCTTTGATTTCCCAGTTTAATCAACTCCCTGGTACCATTTGAATTGTTGAAACAGTAGTCTTAAAATATAAACTAGTTTTTAATTACATTTTTATTAAGGTGTAATCAACATATAGTAAAACACATTTGTCTTAACTGTATGAGTTTTAACCAATCAGAATATGATACACATCAGGATTACTAGGTAAGGTTTCTTAAAATATACCTATCAGGAAGTTAAAAAGTTTTCTAAATGATTCTGAGCTAACCCCTTTTAAGAACCATTGCCTTTGTGAAGAACCAAATTGAATAATATATATAAAATACATAATCTATCATGAAATGTTATATAAAGTTAGGTTATTGTTTATAAAACATTTATACTTTTTATGTGCCTTTTTATAAAGCTTGCCATTCTGGCTGAAGTGAAATTCTCAATTTGTTTTTTTTATTTGTTTTTAAGAAAATTAATGCAAAACTTCATGATGGAGTATGTCAGCATTGTAAAGAAGTTCTTGAATGGCGGGTAAAATACAGCAAATATAAACCATTATCAAAACCTAAAAAATGGTGAGTTTTTTATTACCTTACCAGTAACATATGTATATATGTATTATATTTATTATTTTACTTCCTATCTTTCATGTTAAGTAAATTTAAAACTAACTTCATTCTCCCTTGTAGAATTTTGTCTTGCATGCTGAATCTTGGTTTGTGGTGGCAGACAGATGGAAAAGTAGATTCATCACTCTCATCCATTCTTTTCATCAATAAATAATGTACCATTTTGGTAGAAAATTATTTATAAAAATTATCTATAAAAGGGAAGTTGGGACAGAGAGGAGAAAGTTTATTTTGGAAATTCTATTTTTCACCAATTAAGTAACAATATATACTATAGATTATTCTTAAAAGGGTTCTGACCTTTTGAATTTTTTTGAAACTTTTAGAAATTTTTGTACTTCCTCAAGCTAGAGTGAGTTTTTTAAAAAAGCAGTTTCTCTGGAGATCAAGAAACATCTACTTTTAATACTTTGAATTATTTTAATCTTTGTTAAATTCCAGTAAAGTTAATATTTTTATTTGAAATAGGTTATATAATCCCATTATAATGTATTTTCTCCCTATTAAAATACCCTTTCATCTGTATATCTTTGAGTTTTTTCTTTTTTTTATTAGTATATGTTTGCAATACATAATGAATACAGTTCATCATGGGGAGTTGGTACAGTGTCACATCTTAGTCCTTTTTACTTTCCCTCTGCTTTTCTTTCTTCCCTTCTCCCTCCATCCCTACCTACATCCCTTCCCCATCTCCAAAAAGTCTACCTAAAGTTAAAAATTGTGTGGTTTCAAAGGCCGGGGGTTTAGCTCAGTGGTTCTGCTGCCTGCCTTGCAAGTGCAAGGTCCAGAGTTCGATCCCCGGTACCAAAAAAAAAAAAAAAAATTGTGTTTTCTCTTAATGAGAAACCCAAAGTATAAATCATTCAAAAAGCAAAATAAAAAAATAAAGGGGTTCTTACCTTTTAATTAAACACATGAAGATTACTGAAATGTCTTGGATCTGATATCATAAGTGAATCACTAGTTCGTAACTTACAGGTGTATTCATTTGTAGATTGGTGTATTAATGAAGCAATACCAGACTTTGTTTTGTGTCCCTCTGTCCCAAACCATTCTGTAATTCCCAGGCTCTTGCACATCCTGTGTTGCTCCCTTGCATCCTTTAGCTCAGCTGAGTAAGGACAATATTGGATGACAACTGCTGTGTGAAAGAGAAAATGATTATATTTAATATAAAAACTAGCATATTTTTACATAAATTTTAATGTGGTAGCTATTGAAAACATATTTATTGTTGCTTTATTTTATTTAGCCATTCAGAAGGATAAACTAAAGTAGTCTATTTAGAATTTTTTTTCCCCTGGTGCTACTCTTTTAGGGCAGAATTTTTAATATTATTTACTACAGGTATATTTGACTCCCCTTTTAGACAGCTTCAGAAATTCCTTCTTTTGGTTTTTTTCTTTTGTTTTCCAGCATATCCTCCCAAAAGAAAAATATTTTAAAATCTGATCACTTTTGTGCTCACTAGCCCACATTAGCAGAAGGGAAATTCAGTAGGAGGGAAAATGTTTGCACGCTCCAATTTTAGATTTCCATGAATGAATTAACTGTGTTCTCGAGACAGTAACTAGATGTTGGTTGTGCAACAAATCGTGTCCCTTTAGTTAATAGGTGTAATATAAGGTATTCAGCTTTCTGCACATCTTCAACAAGGCTTTTCTCCATAAAGGTATTTTAAAACTTTATCACCAATCTACATTTTCCTTTGGTAGCATCATTTCCCAAAATAATTTGGAGTGTAGACAGTAAACGTTTATGAAGCCACAGCATTTTAGTGGACCAGTGCTATGTAACAAAGGAAACCACTTAAGAACATTCCTGCCTCATCCATTAATCTAATCTCTTGTCTT